>NC_060179.1:60187528-60487528 GCF_021184085.1 Oncorhynchus gorbuscha | reverse complement strand
GCAGTCAGGTCATGAAATGGATGGCACCTTCAGAGAGATTAATTCTGTCAGTCAGCCGTTTCAGAGACGGGGGAGGATTTAGGAGTCGCACATCCAGAGCTGACCCTGCTCAGGGAAATTAAATCCAGAGCTCATCTGGAAATTAGTGACGGTTGCTGACCATACAATATAGATTCAGTATTGATACAAGAGAGAGAAAAACAAATATCACTGAATGTGATATTTAAATACAAACTCAATAATTGGCTTAATAGATTCTATAGCATGGCAAGGCTATTTAATCTAACATTATTTTGAGTCACAACAAAACAATGGCGGCAATGTTGGTTCAAAGGTATGTCCAAAAAAATTAAAGAGGACAACTGATATGGGCAGTCTATCTTTCCTAGTCAAATCAAATGTATTTATAAAGCCCTTCTTACATCAGCTGATAATATCAAAGTGCTGTACAGAAACCCAGCCTAAAACCACAAACAGCAAGCAATGCAGGTGTAGAAGCACCTGAAACTTCATTAAACAAGGTGAAAAGCATTGAGGTATGCTGTTTTCAAAGGAGTAAGAGATCCCAATCGGTGCACTACCGTTTGATAATGGTTTTGTAAACACTAATCACCTGGGGATTTCTGGTATAGAAAAAGAAAGACAACGATTGGAATATAGATTTTGTAGCCTTGTCTTGACAAAACCATTTCAGATGAAAAGTCTGCATTAGAAAATAGCCATTATATTCTGTTACCTTTGTTTCTAGAGTCCTACCCTACATGGGCCCATGGTAAACAACAGGTGCAACCGAGAGATTAAGTAATCAGTCCATCTGGGTCCAACCCTCTCATTTCAGCTTCAAAGGGAGTTAATGGTAGCCTGCCTTTTGGCAATATGGAACACTGATTTGATTAAGGAATTAAAGGAGCACAAATCTGAGGAGAGATCCTTTTGTTTTCAACATCTCTTGTTTTCAACAGGAACAGATTGTAGCCTAACGGACAGGCCTCAGGTGTGTCAACTAGTGCTTGATTAGTTAGATAATGTGTGCTTGGGAAAAAAAAACCTGCACACACTACGGGAAATGCCTATAGCTATAGTTTGGGACTGTGTGTCTGCTGACTCCTGATTGGTCAAACCCAGTTACCTCTACCCTCGTAGCTACAACCTGATTGGTTAAACCCTTACCTCTATCTCCTGTAGCTGTTCTTGATTGGTGGAGTACATCTGCTGCAGACCCTGCTCCAGCTCTCTGTTCCTGTCCAGCAGGGTCTTCCCCAGCTCAGCAGCTAGGTGCAGGTCTACATGGCAGAAAAGAGAGATCAGAGAATAGGATCGATAAATGATCACTGTGTCACCAACGAAATAATGGCTTGGGAAAAGACGCGGCCATTAGTGCGACAAGAGGCTGCAGAGGGCACCTATGGCTGTGTCTCAATGCTCAAGGTCAGGTACATGCATCTGTCTTGCAGACATGGGTTGGTGTGTCAAATACATATTACTTGTGCTGCCCATGATTTACAATAATTTGCCAACAATTGCCTACAATGGAACTGATGGAATATAGACCCCAAAAAGGGATAAATCAAACACACATCAAATATATTGGAGATATGTAGGCTATTTGACCCATGTCAGGGAATTTACAATCCGAAAGGTAAGAAATATATACATCTACCTTCATCACTCTGGCCTAATTCAAGCCTTGTGAGACTGTCTCATGTACAGGATTTGTGATGGAGTGAGTTTATGAGCATGAAAACTGAAGATGTTTCTAGAGCCATTTCCGTTTCCTTATTTCTATTCCAGCATTCATCAATAGCCAATGATAGATATTGAACAACGCAAATTCGTGGAATAAAACCTTAATATGCAGAGAAGTACATTTAAAAATGTGTAGAAAATCTAAGACAAAGGATTCATTTTTTCAAATGGTTGCCTACTAAATCCATGGCAATGGAATGATAGTCTCGGGGGTGATGGAAATTCTGCTTGAGACTACCTTGAAATATTTGTCCGAAGTCCGACAGTGTGTTCTGCCGCAGTAGGCTACCAAATGTGTCTCGTAGCATGTAGGCTACTACATTTGCTAGTGACATGACACCTGCTATATGAAAGTGGCGGTGCACCAGGCGCTCATTGTTTCAGCGCCTGCTTGAAAATAATTTTGTTTTACGCTGTGTCAAATTGTGGCCAATGCCTGGTTTATTGCTGCCGGCCACTTATACGCACAGCACAGGTCGACCCACGCTTTCCCAGTCTCGGTCATTATTATAGATATAATAATATTTACCATGTTCAAGGTCCTGCTTGTCATACCAAGGTTCATCCTCCTGGATTTCGAATTCTTCCACCTCAATCATATCTGTAAGCATATTCGGCCACAATGAATCCCCGACTGATCAATGGGCTTTCATTGGAATAGGTAGGATACTAATTTCGCAGCCAATGCAACATGCCTTTGAGATATATTGATCCACCAAATACGTTTCCCCTCATCAGCTGTCTAAAGCGTATGTCTATTCACCGGCTACAACCACAGTACGATGAAACTGCCTAAGCATCGCACTCCACACACATATCCCCCTCCAGCAGCAACGTAGTTTACCACGTCAGTAAACGCGCACTGGTCTATTCTTCTTCTCCTTCTTTGATATCATGGCGTTCGCACATTTTGTTTGTGCATGCTGCCACCTACTGTGCGGTAGTGTGTGGTCTATCACGTTACATTACATGCTAAAAAAAAAGAAAGGGGAACTATCTCTACGCCTCTATGCCACTATTTAAAAAAAATGTATAACACCATCCCATTCCACTACTTTGACCTTAATTGATCATACACCATAAGAACAGACTCTTTCGTTCAACACGCCATGTAACTATTCTTCAGCAAAGCCTTGTGCACCAGTGGAGGCTGCTGAGGGGAGCACAGCTCATAGTATTGGCTGGAATGGAGTGAATGTTATCAAACACATTGTTTTTATGTGTTTGACACCATTCCATTCATAACACTTTATTTTTGACATCATTATGAGCCGTCCTCCCCTCAGCATCTTCCACTGTCGTACACCTAAGTACTTCTCTGCAGCTGCCATCACATCTATTTTCTGTGACTTACATTACATTTATGCGGTACAATTGAAAACCAGGGCAATAAATGCTAAAAAGCCAACCTCACTGAAGCACAAATTCATATCACTCTGTATTGGCCTAGGCTTAATACTCACCTTTGACCCCTCATCCTCTACACTCTTCACTGCCTCAGCATACGACACCTTCTGTTCAACTCTGACCCTGGCAACCTTAACCTGTCTCTTTCACAATGGGCACTTCTGACATATCCTAACATGACTTCGTCAGGTAAAAACTCTTGCTTCAAAACTCAAAAGAACAGAGAGTGTCTTCTCAGTTTCACCATTGGGTCAATTTCAGTTGCTCCACCTCACCACTTAATACCACCCAAGCCATCACTCCTTTCAAAGGCGCCCTGCTTTGGAGAGCAAAGCAAGTCACAGGTCTTGTCCCAAGGCGTGTGAAACACAGAAAATCATCACTTTGAGCTACCTTCAGCAATTTAACAGTACCCAATTTATTTTGTATTCATTATGGATCCCCATTAGCTACACTCTTCCTGGGGTCTGGCAAAATTAATGCAGTTATACAACTTCAAAAACATTACAATATATTCATTACAGAATTCACAACACTCTGTGTGCCCTCAGGCCCATACTCCACTACCACATATCTGCAAGGCAAAATCCATGTGTACGTGTGTATAATGCATATGTTATCATGTGTTTGTATGCATGTGTCTGTGCCTATGTTTGTGTTACTTCTACCCAGCCTGAGACATGTGGGTCAGCCAAAAGGAAGGGATCATCTTTTGCATGACCATCGGGGTGAGGCTCGGACTCTTGAGATCTTCATCACTCTTGGTCAGGTAAAATTTCTGAGCCATGGTTTTGTATTCTTCCTCAACACACAACCTTCCCTCTGCACTCAGCTTTTCTCCTTTTTCCTCGCTGTCCATAACCACATCTACCCTGTCACAACGCTCATGCCGCGCCTTCATCCGCTGTTCCGTTCACCACCCCCATTCTGCTCCTTCATCCACTGTATTGTTTGAAGAACATGCACTGATGGCCTTTCTCCAATACCCAACTTCTGTTCCTTAGCCCAATTTACTAGTCTGGCTCTCTCTGACTTCTCCATGTTTTTAAAACGTGCTGCACCCTTGACCTTGCAATTACACAAGTTCTTGGCAACATACTGCACTGCTATTTTCTATCAGTTACTATTGCACTGCACACTTCCCTTTGCTGATAAGTTGAAATGACGTAGACATCCTAAGTGTGTGCCATTGAATGACTTGTACTATCGAGTATGAATAGTCTCGTCTTCCTTTACAGGCCTACTAAGCTATGTTCATTTTGTAGGGTCTGGGAAAACATGTGCACATAATTCGTTCATCGATGTCTACTCCAGCCAACCTTAATAGCCTACCTCTGAAAATACCTATTAAAGACAGTTATCACAGACCATAAAATACATAATAAATACACAAATTAACTATTGAAAACATTATTTCAAAAATATTTTGTATTCACAATCATTCAATACATTTGATTTGTACTTGAAACAACAAAGCTAAGCCTTGTGCATGAGAACAGGCCCAGGGGTCTCATAGGCTGCGTTTAGACAGGCAGCCCAATTCTGATCTTTTTTTCCACTAATTGTATTATTTATTTAAATCAATCACATCAGATATTTTTCAGAGCTGATCTGATTGGTCAAAAGAACAATTAGTCAATAAAATATCAGAATTGCCCATCTAAAATCAGCCATAGGGACCATTATTAAAACTGAAACATTATTGGGTATGATTGGCAGAAAACCCCTTCCACTGTAGAATGCACTACAGCATACATAGACTAGTCTAGTATCTATCTGACAGTATGAAAATGTTAGAGCCTTATCTTAGAAAACCCCTGAACATTATGAACTTTGAGCTCCACCTGTGTTGTGATGCTGCTGAGCATCACCATTCATAAACAGATGCTGCCCTCATGTTTTTTGTCCAATTTTGTGACATACAAAATTGAAAATATACATTTCACCATACATTTCAGAAAGCACAACTTATGTTGACTGACAAAAACAATGTACATTCCAAAAGCATGGCCCTATCTACTTTTAATCAGAGTGAAGTGTGAATGGATGCTTGAGAAAGATGACCAACTCCCTCTAGCGGCGAGTACAGATCTGCACCAAAATACACATGGTTTTATTTGAATGAGGATAGATAAAAAGCCGTTGACTAAACTATCCAATCTATTATATCAGTGTTAATAGCTTGCATTATTTCCAACTCTTGTCCCTAAAAGCATCTCAGGGATACATATTCCCAGACAGGTCATGTTTCTTAGATCCTTAATTTTTAAGACAACAACATTTCAGAAAAGATCCAGAATAAGTTCACAACATAGAGAGACAAAATGTTTCATTACTAACATCTATACAGAAGAAAAAAAATATACAAAGAAATAAAATAATCCCTGGACTTGAACTTGTTCAGTGTTCTTTCCTGTCATGTGCTTTCAACAGGTCTGCCCGACTGAAAGCTTTCTCACATTTCAAACATTTGTGGGGCTTCTCTCCAGTGTGAATCATCATGTGCCTTTTCCGTTTCCTAGAGTCATCAAATTTTCTTCCACAGACAGAACAAGGATATGGCTTCTCCCCTGTATGAGTTCGCATGTGTTGAGTGAGATAACAGTTTTGAGTAAAACCCTTCCCACAGACTTTACATTTGAATGGCCGCTCCCCAGTATGGTATCTCATGTGGACCTTCACTTCAGATTTTGATTTGAAACTTTTACCGCACTCCAATTCGGTGCATTTAAAAGGCCTCTCCTGAGTGTGAATCAGGTCATGCCTTGTCAATGAGGACATGTTCAGAAACAGCTTACCGCAGTATGTGCACGGGAAACGCACCCCAGCATGATGTCTCGCCACATGGACTTGTAACGTCCTTTGTAATGCGTAAGATTTGTCACACTGGGAGCAGGAGAAGTGTTTATCTTCAGGTTTTCTGTGAACACACAGCATGTGCATTTTCAGTTTTGCATTGCTGATAAATCCCTTTCCACACTCCCAGCAAAGGCATCGTTTCTCTCCTGTATGTATTCTCTCGTGTTCGACAAGAACCGCTGATAAGTTAAACTTCCGTGGACAGTGGGAGCACTGGTATGGGAGATCTCCGGTGTGAGTCCTCTCGTGTCTGATGAGAGCTGCTAAATCAGTGTAGCTTTTATCACAGGAGGTGCAGAGGAATGGCCCACTGAATTTATGGGCATCCAGATAGTGTTTCTTAAGGGGCTTGACCCCATTGAAGCTGTTTTCACACATGGTGCATTTCAAAGGCTTGTGCGACAGCTTGTGCCTGTCTAGCTTTACTGGGTCTGCAAACATCCTACTGCACTCAGTGCAGTGGAGGGGGCTGTGGGTGAGTGCATGCACCTGGGCCTGGGCCTCTTCAGGATCAGCTCGCAGCACCTTGCACACAGTCTTTACAATGTGCTTCCTCATATCATAAATGTTCTTGAACGTCTGCCCACAATGAGGACACTTGTGAGGGCGCAGATCTGAGTGGGACCTCATGTGAACTTTCATGCTGTAAGATTTTGGCAAACGTTTTTTGCAAATGCAGCACACTTTTGACTGTTTGTGTTTTTCGGTCTTGCTAGGTTCGCCAGATGGGTCGTAAGATGGGTCCTGGGGAGTACTGGTGGAGGATGAGTCACTGTCCTCGGGTGTTGCCTCAAGAGTAACACCACTGGACTGCCCCGTGTCTCCTCCCTCAGGTTTCTGGATTGTGTCCTTCTCATCACTAGCTGGAGATCTGCTACGCCTTTTCTTGGAGTCTTTTTCACATTTTAGTCTCGGTTTCTCCAAGCTTTGTGGGTCCTTGTAACTCATATCACACATATTCGACCTGCCTTTGAGCTGCTTGGATGTTTCACCCTTAGGTTCTGACACAACTACTTTACACACATTTTGCCGATGTCTCCTCAGATCAAAATGGTACAGGAAGCGTTTCTTACACTGGAAACACTGAAATGGGCGCTCACCTGTGTGGATTTTCTGGTGTCGCTTCATGTCAGCACCTCGACTGAAAGTCTTCCCACAAATTGGGCATTTTTTGAATGCATTTTCTTCTGAAAGTTCTGTTTTGGTTTGTTGCCGTTCTCGTGCTAGCAATGTCTTCATCTTACGCCCCCTGTTTTGTCTAACTGGTCTAGATGGTAATATCAGGTTAGTAGTATCAATTCTTTGTAACTCCACTGAAGGCTTGTGAAGCATTGAGGATATGATCTTATCAGATACGTCTATGCTTTTCATTTGTTCTCCATGACTTCCACTGTCTTTATGAGTCTTTATTTGGAGCTTTCTGACACTTGAATCTTCATAAGGATGTGCCACCCCATCTTCCCCGATAACCATCACTGTTCTGTACCTCGGGTTCACTTCTTCAACAATACCTTCCGTCTCATCTTGTACTTGTCCAATCCCCAGAACATTCTCTTCTTCATTACAGTCATGAACCTCCATGTCCTCATGTTCCACAGGGTCCGTAAACTCTATAGATTGTTTGTTGTTTTTCTCACATTCCACCCTCTTCTCGCTTTTTATTATATCCATACTTGTCCCAGGTTCCATCTCTGTGTACTCTGTCAGTGTTGCAGAGTCCACCTCCAACTCTTTGGTAAATGTATCCATGAAGACATTCAAGGATAATGTCTGTGTTTCTGACTCTGTCTGTTCAGTTGCAATCACCACCCTTTCTACTGGAGGGAGACAGAGAGCTGAAAGAATGCAGTCCCCATCAGAAGAAGACAGAGTATCTAGAAAGGGAAGCGAGAAATTAAAGACAATGGTTAAAAAGTGAATAAATGTCAACGTCCCCTACAGAAGATTGGCCAATATCTACAAGCGTCCTATGATAGATGTCTACCATGGTTGTCCAGCTGGCTGAGGTCTCTGTGGTACTGAAACAGGGTTTTCAGCTGCTGAGGGTGAGACACAGACTGAACACATTCCTCCAGAACAGAGGGGACATCGCTGAGCAGGGACGCAGCCTGACACAGAGGGAAAATGGATACGATTTAGAGGTGATTCAAAATATACTCTATGAATGAACCTTTGTGAATAGTGATCCTTCACTGAATTGACGAAGGTACTCTTCTAATTTCAGTACCTGTTGAAAGTTTGATACTGGAAGTAGCTTCTCAAGTCTTGAAAGAAACTGACACATGAGTTTCTCTATTGCTGCATCATACTTGGGACCAAATTCCACAGGAAAAACATCCTGAGAATAAGAAATTAGTATAAAATAAATCATATCTGATATAAGGACATTTGGCACCTGCAACTCACATGGACACATACAGCTGTAATCAGAATACATTTACATTACATTTAAATAAAAGGAGGCCTTAAAAAAAAGGTCAACATTGTTTATAAATAAGAAAGATTGCAAGTGTGCACTTCTGGGTAGTAGTATACCTACACAGCTATTCCAAAGCCACACTGACCTGGAAGAAGTGTTCCATCTCATTTGGGTCGTTCAGCAAGTTTTGAATCAGCCCCAGAAAGTTAGATTCAGATAAATCTTCATCATCAGTCTGCAAGAAAGAAAACACCTTTGTTATAATGATCATTATCAAATCAGTTGTGTGGGGACTGACTGACTGGTTGATGTAAACCTTTGCTGAGTCTCTGACCTTAAGAGCTCACCTGTGTCCCCCAGAGAGGTGTGAGGGTCTGTATCCTGTCCAGGTGTGGCTGAATGGTCTGGAGGTCTGTGATCGGCTTCGAGCGACACAACTCCAGGACCAGCTGAAAGAAGAGCAAACATGTCAGGAGACTTATGAGACCATAAACATGACTAATTATGATCATATCTCCACCCTTAATGATGAGCACTAGCTCCACCCCTCTCTCACCCGTGCTCGAAGACCCAGAATAAGTTGGGCCCTCTGTCGGATGTTCAGAAGCTCTGGAACCATCTCTGTGACCATGGTAACAAACTCCTCCAGCATCCCATAATCCATCACGTGTCTCTGCTGGATCGTTTGCCAGATGGCTGCTGAGACCAGGCGCAGTGGCGGGACCACGAGGCGCAAAGAGGGGAGAGGAAGAGGGGGACCTGAAACAGAGAATTTGACATAGGTTGTTCACAAATCAAGCACCCATTATTGCACGGCACATCAAACTTTAGCGTGTGGAACTACTATGTGTGTCATTGTCAAGAATGTTGTGTGAGTGAAAAGACCTTGTCCATCCAGAAACAACCCTTAACCCTTCCCTTGGAATCACAGTGTTCCTTTTGATTAGCTTTGGGGAGTTGATCAAAGCGTGGATATAAAATAATGGGGACAGGTTGTAGGGTTGTTTCTGGAAGGGCCTAGAGAATCAGTGAAACGACTGCAAAGCAGCAAATAAATTAGCTTGTTAGCTAGCAAGCTAAAACGTCAAGGAAGTTTAATTATTCTACTGCATTATTCAATAAAAGGCCGGGCATGAAATCAGAGAGGTTTAGAAATGCTGCACAACTTCAATAATTCCAAATAAAAGACCCGCAAAACATATTATAGACGTTCTGGAACGAGTCCAGTTCCCGCACAAAACAGTAGGAAGTTAGCCATACTTAGCTAGCTAAGTATGGCTAACTATGCCCTAGCTCTAGTATCGTATACATAGCTAACTATACATGTTACCTTTCCCCCCAGACATTTGTTTTTGCATGTCTCTTCACTGCAGTCACACGAGACACACGAAAATGCCAATCGTTATTGCCAACGTGTGCCACCCAATGACTGCATATAAGAAGGCGTCACCAACGAGGAAGAGGCGAAGCGAGAGGGTTTACGCCGCCCAAAATCAGTCCACGAAAATAAAGGCCAGGAAGTGAGGCACTTTGTATGGAGGTCAAAGTGGATAACAGAACATGTAATTGCTAATTTGCTACGTCAGGCTTATTTGGTTGAATAGACGTTTCGTAATGGTTAGATTGTTAGCAATGCACGCGGCATTTCTGCAACTTTGATAACAATTACTTTATATCGGAGTAGTGTATGCGCTTCACACGCGTATCTGCATTCTCATTGGCTAGAATGGTCCCGCCTGATCTCGCCTCCTCCCACCTGCCGTCCATTTTTGAGGATATGCAGTTCCACTGTTGGAGTGGTCACTTGATAATCTTGTCAATATATGAAATAATCTTCGGTGCCACTGTGTGTGAGTACTGCGGGGACCTATTTAAATGTAACACACGAGGTACCGGTAAACGTGTAAACGGGCTTGTTTGACATTGCAGGCGACTGACTGATCTACAAACCATCATAAATAACAACTTTTATTATTTTTAGATCAATCAGTCACCATTTACCCACAATGCATCATGGATTTCCAACACGACCAGTTATAACTAAAGCGTCTCTGTGGCATAACCAGTTGGGTACAATCATTCCAAACACTTAAAAGACACACCCTCAAATTAAATCGACACTTCTGATGACGTTTCATAACGTCTGACGAGTATACACTTGCAGGGCGAGGGGGGAAGGATTTTTTAAAATTACATTTTTATTTTATTTATTAATGATTATTATTTATTTATTTTGGGGGGTGGGGGGTCCACAGGACTCTTCCTCTTTCTTATTGGACAACATACTTCCAACACGCTTAGAACATGTTTCATGTAAAAACAGGAACATTTAAACAAAGCAAGGGAACGTCAGGGAGAACCGTTGATAAACCAGGACTAAGGTATTACCCTAGGAGAACCAACTGTGGAGGAGGGAGGCACAGAAACACACAACTCACTATGGGGCGGGTCGCACTTTGCTTCCTACACAATCATGAAATGCTGTTTAATTAAAACAAGATTTTAGTGTGTTCATCTTGCCTGCAGACACTTTGTTGATATGACCACTGCAGATCTGCATCATATTATTCAGCTTGACTTTGTGCTAAAAATCTATACGGACAGTAGATAGTATACTTATAAAATCACTGCTAAAAAAAATTCCACTGTTAACAATACGCCTTGGAGGGGGACCACGAACACTGGGGCAGGCTGGGGGGAAGGGTTGGGGACGGAGGTTAGGGGTCAGCAGTGTTGCTACTCAGACTAGCTTCCTCCTTCTCCACCCCCTCCATCTGGTTGGACTTGGCGCCTCCGTTCTCAGAGTGGTTCTCCTCAGCGGCCCTTCTTAGTTTTCTTCTCCTCCTTGTCGTTCACAGCCTTCTCTTTCTTTGCTGGTTTCTCCTTCTTGGCCTTGGGTTCAGTCTTGGCTGGGGCTGGTTTTGCTGATAACCGGGCGGATCTCCTCGGGGGCTCCTCCTTGGCGTCCCCAGCAGCTCCTTGCTTTCTCTTGGGCATGTTGGATTCTTGGCGATTCTCTTTCAGATGGAACTATAAAGTGTTTAGCTAGCTAGCTGTTGTGAGTTGGGTGCATGTGAAGCCAAGTGTCTGCTGTTGCCTGGTCCGTCAGAACAAATGATTTTTAAATGGACAGCCTATGCCCGGAAATTTGTCAGTCGTTCATCCCGCGATGTTTGTGTTTTCAGCCATCGGTAGCTTGTGGGTGTTTATATGTGCTACAGTAAATAATGATTGTATGTCTACTTATATTAACTATTTAATTATTAAAATACGCCTATTGTATGATAGCTAGCAAATTAATTAGCTAACTAACGTAGGCCTGTAGGCCATCATTTTTTAATAAGAATTTGTTCTTAACTGACTTGAAAAAATGAAGGAAAATGTTTGATTTCTACAATTTCCAAAAGCTAACCAAACAAAACCATAATTACTTTTATGAGTCGTGTTTTTGCCGTCATGTGCACATGTAGCACAATTTCTAACCTTTTTACATGAGTTTTTACTTACATTTGTTTGTTGACATATCCATATTGACATTGAGGTTTTAAGTTGACTGACTTTTCTTAGCAGATGTTTCAGGCCCCGAGGTGAACATCATTTACAATAAAATTTTGAGATTGTACACTCACAATATAAATAAATAAAATAAAAGATTGTACACTCACAAACTCGAGGGCTGAGGGGCTTCCCTTGTTTGGCTAATCGTTTGGACCGACATCCAAGATGGGGAAGAAGATTCCCCAAAGGGCATAAGGTTTTTATTTTAATTTTACCAGGCAAGTCAGTTAAGAACACATTCTTATTTTCAATGACAGCCTGGGAACAGCGGGTTAACTGCCTGTTCAGGGGCAGAATGACAGATTTGTACCTTGTCAGCTCAGGGGTTTGAACTCGCAAGCTTCCAGTTAGTAGTCCAACGCTCTAACCACTAGGCTACGCTGCCGCCCCAAGGTGAGGATATGTGGACGAGGGTGGGTCTTTAATGAGTTTGAAACGCAGCCTTGGTGTTGTCGTTGAAATAGTTGCTCAATAATATTTCTCAGATACCGGAACTTGTGAATTCAAATAGACTTTATTACAATGTAACAAGCTGAGCTGGTCCATGGATAACTTGACTTTCCAGCAACGGCACACACTCTTTATACAGTTTTCATCCTTAAGTCACACAGATAGTCACTCCTCTTCATGTTAATTATTCATCCCCTTGGGTATTTAGCCACCATTATCTTTTTTGCCTTATCACTTATTTTTGCTTGGTTTACATTTATTGGCACAGACCTTAGGGCATAGATTCTACTGGTGGCGTAACCATAACGATGATACAAAAATAAACAAACATGCACACTCCTAATGTAGGTGCATGTCTAATGGTGATTTTAGTAATATACAACCCTATGCTCCTAATGCACGTCTAATGAACCTTACGGTACTAGGTAATGGCTTCCCTTAGCCTAACAACCTATTGATTAATTGTTTCCCTTAGCCTAATGACCCAGACACATATGGCTTCCCTTAACCTAATGACCTATTGATTAATGGCTTCAGAGTCCACATCTAATGGCCCAGACACATATGGCTTGTATTGATTCTGCTTACTACTCTAAGATGTATAATGTGCACATACTGGAAAATTCCCCCAAAATCCCTCCTTTGGGACTTACTGTGTCCCAAATCATAAAATTTGTTCCAGTACAAGTGAGAAGGGAAGCACCTTATATGTTGCTTACTTTCTCATTCATACTGGGGAGGCAGGACCAAACATCTCCTTTCACATATAGCTAGAAAGAAGTAAAAGAGGGCCTCCCGGGTGGTGCAGTGGTCTAAGGCACTGCATTGCAGTGTTAGGTGTGCCACCAGAGACTCCGGGTTCGAGCCCAGGCTCTGTTGCAGGCAGCCGCAACCGGGAGGTCCATGGGGCAACGCACAATTGGCCTAGCATCCAGAGGGCCGGTAGGGATATCCTTGTCTCATTGTGCACTAGTGACTCCTGTGGTGGGCTGGGCACAGTGCATGCTGGCCATGTGCACATTGGTGTGTCTGGATGCGTGGTTGGGTTGGGAAAAATAATAAAGACAATAAATTAGAACCTTATAAATCCTTATAACATCAATATGCCACCTAAACACATGGCCCTCCCTCACAGACACCTCTCTAACAATTGTTTCATGGCTTTTTTGGGAGTTGTAGCAATGAGACAAAAACCTCTTATCACAAAAAATAGGGTAGGTGAATTTCTTTTTTAAAAGAAGTAAAAGATCAATTGTCAATTGTCCTTTAACATAGTGTGAAAGCATGTGCATTTCTTTGCCTTGCCCGAGATCATCTCAGTTATGTAGAATACAAGAAAAATAATAAAGACAATAAACTAGAACCTTATAAATCCTTACAACATCAATATGCCACCTAAACACATGGCCCTCCCTCACAGACACCTCTCTAACAATTGTTTTGTCATAAGTGAAAAACCTGTTAGATGATTAAGGGCATGGTCTGTGGACACTTGTAACCGGAACACCATCTATGTTACATATTAATATGTCTCGGGGGAACACATATTCAGAAGGTCTAGCATCATTTATCCTTTAGCAACTGTTATATTGAGTACATGGTTATATACTTATACACTGTGTACATGATTATATTATTTCATGCTATGTGAATCCATTAAACACCTTACTTATCCCAACATAAGGGGCAGTCACCCATTTGACACATAGCACAGAAAATTGGGTTCGCATGATGAAAATGTCCAAGTCTCTGATCATCTAGTTTACACTATTTGCACAACCCTCTTTTTGGGCATGGTTTGTGTACACGAGGAGGTAAATCATCACCACCATAGTCCGGGACTGGGTATAGGTCAGGAAGATCCCTGTCCAGTCCATTTCCCAGCAACCTTTGTTGATCCTGATAGTCATGGCAAGCCCATCCCCCTCCTGGTCTTACTCCATATAGATATTCTGGATTTCCAAAAGGACAGTCCAATGGTCCTCCTTTAGCATTGCATGGTCTATCCGTATATTGTCCAGGAGCATCAGGCACAGGATTCACTAAAACAGGTGGGTCATAAACACCCATTCCCACAGCCATTTGTTTTAATGCAGTTTGTACCAGGAGAGACTTTATCAATGGTAAGACACAACAAAAAACTATTCCATGACCACCAGTGCAACACCTATCATGATAGCAATTTTTGTAAGCATTCCTCCCCATTTTCCCCAAGTTAAATCCAACCAGTTTCAAGTGTGGATATCAAATCCAGCATTGTCCTTTGCTTCTTGCCGTTATCCTTTTAGTGTGGTCATAGCTTCCGTAAATGATCCATCTGGGCCGTGTTGTTGGGAATGAAGGTGCAACATTCTTCTCCGAATGTTAAGCAAACTCCACCTTTCTCTGCTAAGAGCCCATTCAAAGCCTGCCTGTTCTGCCATGTCCTTTTGCTAGTGGCCTGTACTTGTTCTCCCGAAGCTGTCAATGCAGAGTCGGTATAGTTAATGAATCTTTGTTGGTTATAGTAAATGTAATTTATCCATTCTAGGTTTTTGTTTGGTGATATAGAAAGAAATATTGATTCAAATCCTGACTTAACCTCATCTCTCGCTTTGTATTCTTTGGGGATTCCTCTAGGTTGTCCTATTGCATCTGAATAGACATTGGGGACTTATATTCTCACCTTACTCTGTTTTGTAGTTTGTTGCTTAGTATTACTAGGATTTCTTTCAGTAACATTTATCTGTTGAATCAACCTAACTCTTGCACAAAGGCTTGTCCATCCTTTTGGTAATGTTTCCCTTAATCTTTTCCCTCCACATATCCAGAAGAAATCTGCCACTACCACAGTCTGTTCTTCATATGGTGCAATTTATGGTAGTGCTAGAGTTTGCTTTTGACAACTATCGTGAGTAATTACTTTTCCCACCCAACTTCCAGTTGCTTGATACGTAGCCCTTTTTGGTGTGTCTGCATTCCAATTGGTGTCATTAGTTAAGTGCCGTGTGGTCTCACATGTGCCTCTAAACTACCCCATCACATGTGCCTCTAAACTACCCCAACTACCCCATGTTAAAACATTCATACGGTTGGTTATGATCTATTCTATATTTATATGGGGTCTCTAACTTCTGTGCTTCCACCCGTATATACATTTTTTTATTAAAGTCAGTACAAGCCCTGTAATCATAAGGATTAGGTCCCACCATTCATTATTTCAGTGGAAAGGGCACACACAATAAGCAATTTGTCAGTCTAAATTTGGATGCTGTATATTGAGCCCATTCATACCATTCATTTTTTGCTACTTTCTTCAAAGATGTGTCCTTGTATAGTTCTGGGGTTGAATCATCAATTGGGGTTACAGTCTCCTTTTCTTGACTTAAACTACTGGGATTGGTTAGAAGGTTCCAAATGTTTTGGAGGAACCCAACTGATTCTGATGTTTCTGGCTTTTTTGTAATGGTAGTGGACGGTAGCTGGGTTGATACTGCTGTTGTTTTTCCTGCAGTCGTTACTGCTGTTGTTTTTTCTGCAGTCGTTACTGCTGTTGTTTTTTCTGCAGTCGTTACTGCTGTTGTTTTTTCTGCAGTCGTTACTGCTGTTGTTTTTTCTGCAGTCGTTACTGCTGTTGTTTTTTCTGCAGTCGTTACTGCTGTTGTTTTTTTTTTCTGTTGTTTTTTCTGCAGTCGTTACTGCTGTTGTTTTTTCTGCAGTCGTTACTGCTGTTGTTTTTTCTGCAGTCGTTACTGCTGTTGTTTTTCTGCAGTCGTTAGTGCTGTTGTTTTTGTTTCAGTTGTATCCCTTCAGACCATTTAGAGCTAACTATTTCTATTATATATTCTTCACCTTCATTTTGGTCATGCTTTTCCATGGTAATCAGCCAATTAGCTTCTCCTTTGTTTATTCTTAAGTTGCATCCTTTTAAGTCCCAGATGGCTTCTCCCCTCATCTGATGATGGGACCATAAACAGAGTCGTATTTCTGGTAGAGGTCTAGTTCTCTAATTGAGAGGGACCTCTGAACTTCTACTTTCATTAATGTTTGGGATGGAATGGGGATGCTGATCCTATTTATTTCTAAATAAGATTTCGTAGAAACTTGTTTTCTTACCCTACTTTTGGCATACTTTATGGTTGTAGGTGGGTTTGTTACCATGTTTCCTAGGTTTGCTGCTGATTGCTGTCAAGGCTTTTTCACCACTCTTCAGTTGTTTTGGTTTCCAATGTCTGTCAGGGCGACCATGTGAGGGCAGAGAAGTCGATGGTAGGGAAGTCTCCTTCCCATTCTCCTGTCGTTGTTTCCCCGTTTCCTTGGACAGCGCCTCCGTCAGGGGTATCTGCCAGAGTAGATAGGTCATCAGGAGCGACAGGCATGTCCCTCCTCCCCATCCCTGGACTCTCTGGATCTTCAGGTGAGTGAATCTGTTGACTATTGGGGGTTGCACCTTAGACCTCTTCTCCTTCTGTTTCCCCCAGGCTCATGGCTGGTTTATTAGCATCCTCTCCTTCCGTTCCCTCCGGACTCCTGCCTGGAGTATCAGCATCCTCTCCTTCCGTTCCCTCCGGACTCCTGCCTGAGGTATCAGCATCCTCTCCTTCTGTTCCCTCTGGGCTCAATGGTCGCTCAATCACCCTCGGAGCTTTGGTGCAGTGGTTTAGATGGCACCACGTGGTGCTTCCTTCCACCTGAATGGCTGTTTGTGTAGCTCGGACCACCTCGTAGGGACCCTCTCGCCTTGGCTCGTTGCACTTCCTCTGGAACACTCGGAGGTAGATCCGATCTCCTGGTATGATCCTGGTTCAGGTTCTTGCCCTTTTTCCTGGAGATAGATAACTTTGTGTATGGCAGCTAGTTGTTTACATTTACATTTAAGTCATTTACAGCTCTTATGGGACAAAAAATTGGTGCATTCACCTTATTCCAGTGGGACAGTCCTTAACAATAGTGCATCTAAAACTTAGGGGGGTGGGGCAAGGGATTCTAACCCCTAGGTATTCCTTAAAAAGAGGTGTGATTGACTCCGCTGTCCTGGCGTCGTGAGGGAGTTTGTTCCACCATTCATGACTGGGCTGAGCGGGAGCTTACTTCCTCAGTGGTAGGGAGGCGAGCAGGCCAGAGGTGGGGCATACAGTGGGGCAAAAAAGTATTTAGTCAGCCACCAATTGTGCAAGTTCTCCCACTTAAAAAGATGAGAGAGGCCTGTCATTTTCATCATAGGTAGACTTCCACTATGACAGACAAAACAAGGAAAAAAAAATTGATTGACCAACTCTCAATTTCCTCCCAGGTTGTTACCCATTCATCCTTCTCCCGGGTCCATTTCTCCATTAAGCGCTGTTCCTCCCAATCACACTGCTTGGTCCTTTTAAGGTGGGTTATTCTGTCACGTTCGTTGTACGGAGGAGACCAAGGTGCAGCGTGATATGAATACATACTTTTAATGAAGATGAAGAACACTTAACAAACTATACAAAACAACAAACCAAATGTGAAGCTATGATAATCAGACACTGTGGCTGGATTAATGAGACTTTTATCTTTAAAATGGTGTAAAATACTTGTATGTAAAATACTTGTATGTAGTAGAATCCTCATTCAAGTTTCTAAAGACGGTTGACATCTAATGGAAGCCGTAGGAATTGCAACTTTATCCATATCTCAATGTGTATTCAGTAGGCCAAGCATTGATAAACTACAAACCTCAGATGTCCCACTTTCTGGTTGGATTTCTCTCAGGTTTTCACCTGGCATATGAGTTCTGTTATACTCACAGTCATCATTCAAACAGTTTTAGAAACTTCAGAGTGTTTTTTTTATCCAATACTACTAATAATATGCATATATTAGCTTCTGGGACTGAGTAGGAGGCAGTTCACTCTGGGAACGCTATTCGTCCAAAAGTGAAAATGCTGCCCCCTATCCCAATTAAGTTAATTATGTTAAGTATTTAGGAAATATTCTGAGCCAACAGGACAGGGACATATGACATCTGTGGTGATCCAGGATCATTGAGAGCATCGAGATAACCTTAATCAAACTATGTAATAACCTTAGAGATTACTACCATAGACATGTTGATTTTTCAAAAGAAATCCATGAGTGCAGACAGGGCGACAGTGAGACATTTAGTCAATATTTGAAAACAACCTATATTTGATACTTATGGTTATAAGAAATAGCGGCAGACAGATAGTAGAAAAGGCAGATGGAGAAGGGCTCCCCCGCCCTATGCGGAGGCCTAACGTGACCTTGATGGTTTGGGAGTATTAGGAGGGGGGGGGGTAGGAAGTGAGCAGGAAGTGAGCAGGATAGAGAGAGAGCAGAAGGAATTTGAAGAGAATGAGTGGGAGAAACTGGGAGTGACGAGCATTACGAAGGTTAGAATCTCATAATAAGCCAAGATTTGAGAGAAGATATGTGTGTATGTATTGGGGACTGTCTGTCACAATTTACCATAAGGTGTATTTTTATCCGTTTTTTAAATCTAATTTGACTGGTTACATGATGTGTAATAGAGTTCCATGTAGTCTTGGCTCTATGTAGTACTGTGTGCCTTCCATAGTCTGTTCTGGACCTGGGGACTGTGAAGAGACTTCTGTCGGCATGTCTTGTGGGGTATGCATTGGTGTCCAAGTACCAGTTGTTCAAACAGACAGCTCGGTGCATTCAACATGTCAATAAAAGCTCAGAAATACAAGTAGTGATGAAGTCAATTTCTCCTCTTTGATCCAGGAGAGATTGACATGCATATTATTAACATTAGCTCTCTGTGTACATCCAAGGGCCAGCCATGCTGCCCTGTTCTGAGCCAATTGCAATTCCCTCTATGTGGCACCTGACCACATGACTGAATAGTAGTCCAGGTGCGACAAAACAAGGGCTTGTAGAACCTCATATGTATATACTGTACTCGATACCATCTACTGTATGCTGCTCTGTACCATCACTCATTCATATATCCTTATGTACATGTTCCTTATCCCCTTACACTGTGTATAAGACAGTAGTTTTGGAATTGTTAGTTAGATTACTTGTTGGTTATCACTGCATTGTCGGAACTAGAAGCACAAGCATTTCGCTACACTCGCATTAACATCTGCTAACCATGTGTATGTGACAAATAAAATTTGATTTGATTTGATTTTTGTTGATAGTGCCATTAAGGCAGAGCAATGCTTTATTATGGACAGATTTCTACCCATCTTAACTACTGCTGTATCAATACATTTTGACGATGACAGTTTACAATCCAGGATTACTCCAAGCAGTTTAGTCACCTCAACTTGCTCAATTTCCACATTATTCGTTACAAGATGTAGTTGAGGTTTAGTAAATGATTCGTCCCAAATACAATGCTTTAAGTTTATGAAATATTTAGGACTAATGTATTCCCTGCCACTCATTCTGAAACTAACTGCAGCTCTTTTTTAAGTGTTGCAGTCATTTCAGTCAATGAAGTAGCTGACGTGTGTAGTGTTGAGTCATCCTCATACATAGACACGCTTTACTCAAAGCCAGTGGCATGTCGTTAGTAAAGATTGAAAAAGCTGCCCTGGGGAATTCCTGATTCTACCTGGATTATGTTGGAGAGGCTTCCATTAAAGAACAACCTCTTTGTTATGTTAGACAGGTAACTCTTCATCCACAATATAGCAGGTGGTGTAAAACCCTAAAACATACATTTGTTATAGTAGCAGACTATGATCGATAATGTCAAAAGCTGCACGGAAGTCTAACTAAACAGCCCCCACAATCTTTTTGTCATCAATTTCTCTCAGCCTATCATCAGCCAATTATGTAAGCGCTGTGCTTGTTGTATGTCCTTCCCTATAAGCATGCTGAAAGTAGCATTGTATCTGGTCAACAACAACAAAAATCCCAAAAGTTTACTAAGAGTTGGTAACAGGCTGATTGGTTGGCTGTTCGAGCCAGTAAAGGGGCATTACTACTCTCAGGTAGAAGGATAACTTTTGCTTCCCTCCAAGCCTGAGGTCACACACTTTCTAGTAGGCTTAAATTGAAGATATGGCAAATAGGAGTGGCAATATCGTCTGCTATTATCCTCAGTAATTTTCCATATCACTGTGCAAATTGTCTGTTCTTTGTTGAAGTATATTGCTTTAAATGTATTGTCTTATTCTGGGTTGAAATTTAATATCTCCAGCAATAACACATTGTGAAACTGTACATATAAATAGTTGGATCTCCATTGATTCAGTCAAACACTTTCTACCTGTTGTATTTTCAACTGGGTAGTATCGTTCTGTTACAATGACACTGGTATCTGGATTGATTATTGAGAGCAATACGAGACCTTATCAGTGAATACCTCCAAATTGAAGTATTATGGGCAGCAAAACTCGTTAACGTTAAATAATGTGCCACTCACTGTGTATTTTACTTCAAAAATAATATCCCCTCAACAACAAAAACATTTTTTTTTCTGCGACATGTCATTCTTGATCTTCCTATTCAATAGTAAACTTTTGTATCTTTTAGAAAGCGCAATAGACGTTTGAGATGACGTGTAAATGTAGTATCAGATTAGGATGTCATTTGAATGAAGGATATTTGATGTGTGTCATGTACAATGTGCATTTGACTGACTGGTGATTATTTCACTTTAATATGAATATATTCTGCAAAGTTGTTGTTTATTCCACTGACAAATTATCAAATTAGTCTGTGGGTTAGTTTTTAGAAATATAGTAGTTGAAAATATAAAATACATTTCCGTGATCACGGGCGTGTCCAACCTCTCAGGAGGCGAACGTAAATTTTTTCCCGGCTTGCATTGGGCGCGACTATCCTTGGCCACGTCTCCGGGCCACGTCGCGCATTACTCGCCATTTTCCCATCCAGACCGTGGAAAACGTCGATTTAGGTGCCTGACAGACCCTATTGTAAGGTTTTAAACCTGCAAGTAACGGAGGCTTGAAGGTCGATTTGATTTGACCCGCATAGGTTCGTTCTAGCGAAGGCACAGCCGCCTGCAGCACCCAGCAGAATCATGAACATTTTCAGACTCACTGGTGATCTCTCACATTTAGCAGCCATCATCATCCTGCTGCTAAAAATATGGAAAACCAGGTCCTGTGCTGGTGAGTAAGATTCCCATTTGGACAATTTGCAAGCTGCATACATCTCCAATTGCCATCTCAATTCCAATGCAATGTACCTAGCTATTAAACTAGCAACGTTTCTTTGTAGTGGATTTTTGTTGACAAGCTAACTGCTACTAGGCAACTAACGTTAGTTTGAGGATTCATCAAATCAGATTGTTAGCATTGATGCTAGCACGGCCTAGTAAACAGGACAGTGTTGGAAAAGGACAAAGTCCAGCAAATCAAATACACCCGAATGAAATGCATGCAATGTCCGTTGCTAAGTAACGTTAGTTGACTTGTGTTGAGTACCCCATTCATTTATTAGCTAGCGATATCAGGTCGACATCTGCCCACGTCAGTTTACAGGGCCCACTAAACGCTTTTCAGTGTGTGTGGTATGTCATGCCTCATCATCCCTGTTGTAGTACAGAAACCTTTGATCTTAGTCCGCTAATTCACCCCCCCCCCAGCGTCGCTACCATGGTCTGTCCTTTGACGTGGTAGCGCTGTCACTTAACGCGTATAATATGGTTAAAAAATATATAATTGCTGTCAAATGCACAGCTGATACAGGACTTTGTTTCTTTAACTTATACAGAATTAAAGTAGTCAATTTCCAATGTCCCCTGGGAATTACAAGGCTTGTTGCAGTCTGTTGTGTAAGGCCACAATACTTCTAAACGAGACTGCTAAACAAGCTAATCAAATGGCTACCTGGACTACCTGCAATGACCTTTTTTTGCACTGACTACCCACACACTCAGACATACATACACTGACACCCCAACACACTTATCAGACAAACACACTAACACACTCACCACATATGCTGCTGCTAGTGTTTTATCTATCCTGTTGCCTAGTCACTTTACCCCTACTTATATATACAGTACATAGGTACCTCAATTAACTCGTACCCCTCCCTGCACATGAACTCTGTACTGGTACTCCCTGTAAATAGCCATGATATTTTCTACTCCCTATATATAGCCAGGTTTTATTTGTTATTCACTGTGTATTTATTCCTTGTGTCATTACTTAAATTGATTAAATCTTTAACTCTGCATTTTTGGAAATAGACCTGTAAGTAAGCATTTAACTGTTAGTCTACACCTGTTGTCTATTAACCATGTGAAAAATAAAATTGGATTTGAAACAGGTTTGGGGTTGAAGGTTAGGTTTAAGATGATCTGACTTGTCAAAGGAGGCACTGATACCTGTCACGATCAACAACATCATTAGGCAGGTAGCTTCTCACACGAGAGATTGGATTTGACACATTCCAGCCAGGCAAAAGTCAGTTTGTGCTCAGGTACTGGGCCTGTCATTAGAAACATAATCTCATCACTGCAAGCACCGAAGTTTAATTCAGTTTTTAATATACTCTAGTCTAGCAATGTTATTCATGTATTTTGAGCTTCTTGACTACAAGAGGGTGCTACCACTTGCCAGTGTTTGCAGGTTGGCCTTCTGAGGTGGAGCAGCTGTAAGTCTATCTATGTCTCTGTTTAAAATTCTTTTGATTTTTATCACAGTTGTCTCTACCTGGCCATGCTAGAGAGGAAAGAAGCTCTCAAAACATAACTGAGATTGTAGCCACTGACCATAGCCATACAATATCTTTGTGTATTGTTCAGGCATAGGAAGGTTGAGGGATGGATCTTCTTTCAGCAGTCTGAAATAGTAGGTTTTTGCCATGGCAAGCCCAGGATTGTACATCAGGTGGTCTAAGCATTTGTATGTGATAATGCTGTACTAAGCCTACTTCTTATCAGACACTCAGTTGGTTGTGTTTGCAATTCACCTGTATGGAGTCCGACTAGCTTTTACCTCATCAAAGATGCTAAGTGGATTTGATCTGTCATGTTTTCATTCCTGAAGTTAGAATCAGAAATTAATGTACACAAGCATCACAAACAAAGGTCACCTTATATTAATTTGATGTTGCTGCTTGTGGAATAAGTCACAGCCATAATGCCTGTAATGTCAGGAATTGCCAATAGCAGTACCTTCAAGTTGATGACATTGACAAGTGTAAGATGGAACACAAAACATTGTGTAGTTGAGTCTGCAGGTCCTAACTAGGTTAGCCAGTGAAATGGGACAAAATTAGCTTTCCAGGTTTCGATTTCTACCAAAGGGGCCACCAAAGTCCTTGTTCAAAAACACTTCTTTCCTTTCTGCCTCCCTGAGAATTAACACTGATCTGACCTGACTGGATAGGTGAAAGCAAGGATTTAACTTCATAGCCTCACACCAACCCTGTCCAGTGAGATCAGTGGTTACTCTAAGGAAGGATGCAAGGTTAACATCTCAATTCAGATGAAGTTAATGAGACCGAATGAGAGGAAGCCACTTAGGGCTTTTGAGATGTACTCATGGTGGGCTGTTGTGAGTTTAGAAGAGAAGAGAGACAGACATCTGACGTCTCATACACTTGGTTGGGTTTTTGTCTCTCTTGACAGGTATCTCTGGGAAAAGTCAGATCTTGTTCGCCTTGGTGTTCACCAGTCGCTACCTGGACCTGCTCACCTCCTTCATCTCCCTCTACAACACTACCATGAAGGTGAGACAAACAAACAATGGACCTTGTGAGGGTGACAGGCTAATCTTCTTAGAGATCCTTTTTCAAGCAACACACCCTGCCAAGTCTCTATAGTAGTGAGATCTACTCACGAGTCAATATTGAAGTACTGTTAAGTTGACACACCCTTGTATACCCAAGGTTCATTGGTGTATGAGTGGGTGCATCAAGAGTGTGTACCTCTAATTATGGAAACCACTAGTACGTTGAAAACACAAGCAGCTAATTTGCTCACTTTTCTAATCGGTTTCTGAGGTTGCCATGTGCTTAACCTAATTGGATGTATACACTCATCTTCCAAATAACAGTGAAAGGGATCAAGTTAGTGATTGGTGTATTGTATCGTTTAAGGTCATCTACATTGGCTGTGCGTACGCCACCGTGTACCTGATCTACGCTAAGTTCAAGGCCACCTATGACGGTAACCACGACACCTTCAGAGTGGAGTTCCTGGTCGTCCCCGTAGGAGGGCTGGCGTTCCTTGTCAACCACGACTTCTCTCCCCTCGAGGTAAGGACACACCCTCTTGTCTCTCATTAAGATGAATGCATACTGCATTACACAGCAACCGATATAGAGGCATTGTTTTGGGTTAAAAAGCAAACGTCACATCAGAGTGATGCGTGCGCATTCTCGCGACAAAACGCCCTGTTGCGGTTAGCATACACTGATGTCGGTACCTTCAAACTTAGCAGTGAGTGATGACCATGAAAACACACAAGACTGACTATAGCTATGCTCAACAAGTATATTGTTCTTCTATCTCCATTTGTGATATTTTACCATGCCTCGCTGGCTTGCTAGGTAATCAATGCCCTGACATTTGTGATGTTGTCATGACGATAAGTCGGATGTGATCGTATTTACTTTCATGTAAACAAACCGCTTTCTGATTCGGAACTGCGCACGCAACTTTTCACGACACAGCCGGGAAATGGGTCTACACAGCCACACACTCCACCTCTCACTATCTCCTCTCCCTCTAGATCCTGTGGACGTTCTCTATCTACCTGGAGTCGGTGGCCATCTTACCCCAGCTCTTCATGATCAGTAAGACGGGCGAGGCGGAGACCATCACCACCCACTACCTGTTCTTCCTGGGCCTGTACCGGGCTCTCTACCTCATCAACTGGATCTGGCGCTTCTACTTCGAGGGATTCTTCGACATGATCGCCATCGTGGCCGGTGTTGTTCAGACAATCCTGTATTGCGACTTCTTCTATCTGTATGTGACAAAAGGTGAGTCGAGCTGCAGTCTTCGGACTTATTTTCTAAGTAAGTTTGGAGCAGTGTTTCTGCAGCAGTCATTTAACTTTTGTGCTGCGCC
The DNA here is from genome assembly GCF_021184085.1 of Oncorhynchus gorbuscha. Classification (NCBI taxonomy): domain Eukaryota; kingdom Metazoa; phylum Chordata; class Actinopteri; order Salmoniformes; family Salmonidae; genus Oncorhynchus; species Oncorhynchus gorbuscha. Next base: position 60,462,086 of record NC_060179.1, on the reverse strand, counting down.
ACGGCAAAATTGCCACCACACAAAAAAAAAAAAAACCATGGAAACATATTTTGGTCGAGGCACAATTTGAAGGGGTTAGAACGATCTCCATTTACTTTTCCTCTGCAAACAAAACAAGTAATTAATAGAAAAAAACAGACAACCTCGTAGTAGAATATTTTATCTACCTAGTTGGCTTGTGTGTTCTATACAAGATAAATATTCCTCTCCAGGTGCATTCAAGTTGCCGTGGCGCAGCACACCTCATCCCCATATTGTTTTTATTTACTTTGCTGCTCTTTTGCACACCAATATCACTACTTACACACCATCATCTGCTCATCATCATCTGCTCATCTAGCACTCGTGTTAATCTGCAAAATTGTAATTACTTTGCTACTATGGCCTATTTATTGCCTTACCTCATGCCATTTGCACACACTGTAGACTTTCTTTTTTCCCCCTATTGTGTTATTGACTGTACGCTTGTTTATTCCATGTAACTCTGTGGTGTTTTTGTCGCACTGCTTTGCTTTATCTTGGCCAGGTCGCAGTTGTAAATGAGAACTTGTTCTCAACTAGCTTACCTGGTTAAATAAAAAATGTATTCTGACAAGCAGTCAATGCACAACTATTCTTGCAATCGCAAGGAAAACAGCAGCTTTAATGGCCTTTGATAAGAGGGCGATCCCAGCTTTCCATTCCTACTTTATTTATTTCTCAACTCAAGTGTGGACTGAACCATTTTTAAACCAAGTTTTTAGCAGGGTCATGGTTAAACATGCTTTGCAATTCACTGAGTGAATAGTGGAACTAAATCTAACACTGGTCAATTGTATGGTAACTAGGGGTAAAATGCCACCCTACACCTTTTTTTTGAGTGACTTAAAAAAAGTTGTGCAATAAGTGTTGAGGGAATAGTGACATGAAGTGGTTTCTGTGGGAGGTACAGACATGGTCATGTTATGCTGGGTGCCAGGTTACCCCTCTGCCAATAACGGCACATTTTCAGTTTTCCCCTACCCACTCAGACCATTACCAGACAGTCCTTGAGAAATGGCCTTTTGTGAAGATATTTTTTAATTGAAAACAATCCCAGTAAGGTACATGTTATCCCAAAATGGTTTAATATTGAGATAGAAATGGCTGCATTGGACCTTTAAACTCCAGTATATACACTGTAAACATGATGGTGGCCAGTATGTTGCAATTAACTTTAGTGAACTATTAACAGAAAATATTTACAAAATAGCTACATATAGGAGCAGATCATCATTGTACATGAGAACGCACAACTGCAACACATTTCAAATTCTTGTGCACCATTATGTACGATGCTTGTATGTATTCTTTTGTCAATGTTATCTGTTAATAGTTCACTAAAGTTTATTGCAATGTAATGGCCGCCTACTCGTCTTCTTTCTCAAGTTCAGTGTTCATATTCAAGTTCATTCTTGAATATACCTGCCCACATCTCCACTGTGAAACACTCACCGGGAACTTCTGGTATTTGTCACAATGTGCTAAGGTCATCTGTTTAACCGGTGCGTTGAACCTAAAAATCTCTCCTCTGTTTCAGTACTGAAAGGAAAGAAGCTGAGTCTGCCAGCCTAAGTGCCAAAGATCACCGATTTGGCAGACTCGCTGGGGGGGGTGGCACATGACAGTTGCCCCCCTCCCATCCCCCCGCCAGTGTAAGATGCCTGAGACAGAGAGCGAGCCGCTTAGTTTGTCCTGTTTTTTGACCACTATCAGCAACACCTGTTCAGGAGGGTGCAAATGTCAGAGCGCTCAGATAGAAATGTATTGTATAGAGCTAGGGAATTTTCAGCTCAATTATATTTCCATCTGTAACGCTTCACCTTGTTGAATGCTACCCAGAACAAACCCGAAAAGGCCATGCTGAAGCCTTCGGACTTCTGTTTGATGCATCTTGCCTGACCTTTTTTTTATTACTCTGTATAAAGGAAGAAAAGTTTTCTAAATAAAAATGTGTACTCTGATGATTTGACACATTAGTGAATGAGCTGAAAACATAAATTGCCTGTGATTTGGCACTGTAAAATATTGGAGCGGACTTCGGTGGGATAGTATTGACTAAAACCGTTTAAGAGTATTTGCAACCTCAAATGTACTTTTCCCCCCCTCCTTAATCCAGAAAGAGGGGAAGTGTAATGGAGTGTTATTCCCTTGGCAAACTTTTAGTCTTTTTTTTTGCTTTTTGACCCAGTGTACATTCCTGTATAAAGACAGCCAGTTACTGTTCATTCATGCCCTGGTCAATACTTAATATCCTCAAAAGATTAAACTAATCAATTTAAAGTTTGAATTGACCTGTAACTGTCACCTGCTATTTGAAATTGATCACTTACACCCCAGAGAGTTTCACTGAAATACAGTATCGATAAACTGCCTTATCTTCATTGCTGTAAATGGCTTTCATTTAAATTTACACCAAATCACCTGTCTATTTTACTACCTGAGTATCATTTCAAAATGAGTCCATTCATTGGCAATATGTAGGCTACAAACTCAGACATCAGCTCCATATGTTTAATGTCCATAGATTAGTCTACATGATGTGCATATTGTTGAGCTCACTTTAGAAGATCTGTGGAATTTTCACACATGATTATGGGCATCGAATTGTAACCAGACATCTGCCTTTACTGATTTGGCCTCACATGCAGATCATTCCTTTTTTATTTTTACTGAGTTCTTTTGCATGCTGTTGCCACCACAAATAAAGATTTTACGGAAAACACGACTGAATGAGAAGAGGTGGGTGTTGATTGGACTTTATTAATCCCGGAAGGAGAAAGTCATTACAGCCATAGCAACAAACAAAACGTGCATGGTAAGGTTGCTAGGCAAGGTGAGTTTAGGCTGTCATTTGTTACTGGCTACACAAGCAGTTAATTTACAATTGCAAAACACAAATCAGCATTTATAGAACATTGAGAACAAAGGATCTTTTAACTAAAAAGCTGGATGGCATTTATCTTGATGAGTCCGCAAACGGTCTCTACGATTGAAAGCTTTCCCACAATCCGTACATTGGTAAGGCTTCTCTCCTGTGTGTGTTTTCATGTGTCTGCTCAACTGATGGGAGGTGCTGAAGGACTTGTTGCAGGTGAGACACGAATAAGGTTTCTCCCCGGTATGACTTCGCCGGTGTATGGTGAGATAATGGGCTTGAACAAAACCCTTCCCACAGTCCTTGCACTTGAATGGCCGGTCTCCAGTATGGTATCTCATGTGTATCCTCAGTTCAGATGCAGATTTGAAAACTCTGGTACATTCCTTATATGTGCAGGAATAAGGATTCTCCCCTGTGTGAATCAATACGTGTCTCGCCAATGGGGCAGGGCTATAGAATCCCTTACCGCAGTAGGAGCACGGGTAACGCACCCCTTTGTGATATACATTCTCATGCATCTTCATTTGACCTTTGTCCCTGAAAGCTTTGTTACACTGGGAACAGGGGAAACGTTTCACCTGAGGAGTGTGAACACGATTCATGTGTGTTTTCAGAATCCCTTTGGATTGGAAGCTCTTTCCACACTCCCAGCAAAGGCACGGTTTCTCTCCTGTGTGCATTCTCTGGTGTGTCACAAGAGCAGTTTCAAAATGGAACTTCTTGGGACAGTGGGAGCACTTATATGGAAGATCCCCAGTGTGTGTCCTCTCGTGTCGGACGAAGACAGATAACTCGGCATAGCTTCTCTCACAGTAGGTGCAGCGGAACGGCCCACTGAACTGATGGTCATCCACGTAGTGTCTGGAGAGGTATCTTATCACATTGAAGCTCTTCTCACACATGGTGCATTGAACCGGTTTGTGCTCTACCTTGTGAATTGCAAGCGTTTCTTGGTCTGGGAACATCCTTCGGCAATAGGCGCAGCGGAGCGGGTTGTGGATGCGTTTGTGTGCTGTCAGTGTGGATTTTAGCCCGAATTCCTTCCCACATTCATGACACTTGTGGATTTTCTTTTCCCCTAATTCAACAGGTTCACCCTTCCTCACCTTGCAGAACAGTCTCATGTGCCTCCTCAATACAAAGTCAAACTTGTATTTCAACCCACAACGGGGGCAAGCGTGTGGGCGCTCATCTGAGTGGGAGAGAATGTGATATCTCAGGTATCCCGATATAAATTTATGGCAAATAGGACACCTTGCACAGCGTTTGGATGATCCTATAGGTGTGTTTGGTTCCGGGGTGGAAGATGGGTGTTTGGTTGCATTGGTGGAGGACGACTCATTGTCCTCAGGTGTTTCCTCAATAGGAAAGACACATCTTTCAATATGTTCCTGGAAGCTTCTCAAGGTCTTGTAAATCTTCTTACAGGTGGGACATTGATAGGGCCAGTCACCAGTGTGGGTCACCATGTGTTTCCTCAGAACTGCAGGACGCTGTACAACCTTACCGCACACCTTGCATGTCCTACGCTCCAGAGACCTTTTTGCTCTCGCTGATGACCCCTCCACAGAATGCATGTAGGTGAAGGCAGAATTCTGTTTGCTCAGAGTTGCAGAGAGTTGTATGATTCCTGCTTCACATGTCATGCTCTGCTGGTGTGTACTGCCTGATGGCCCTGGGTCTGTCTGCCCCGTAGCTGGAGGACCACGGCTCTCTCCAAGCTCCCCTTGTTGACGACTCAGAAACAGACAAGCCTCTTCATGAGCCTTCACACTGTAATCGTGCTTGAAGGTCCTCTCACAGTTACTACATTGATGGATGCCTTTCTTCGGATGGGACTCCATGTGGATCTTCAGTTCGGAAGAGTTAGGGAAGATGTGTTTGCACACTCTGCACTTTTTGGGCTCAGTGTGGATAATCTGATGCCGCTTCATGCTTGAACCTGTTGCAAAAGTCTTCCCACAAACAGGACATGTCTTGCAGACAATGCGTTTGAGTTTTTTTTCATTTGGGCCTGCTTTTTGTCCTTGCGGACGCGGTAAAATTTTCTTCAACATCAGACCCTTGTATTGCATCACTGATATGGATGACTCATTGTCCTCAGGTGTTTCCTCAATAGGAAAGACACATCTTTCAGTATGTTCTTGGAAGCTTCCCAAGGCCTTGTAAATCTTCTTACAGGTAGGACATTGATAGGGCCAGTCACCAGTGTGAGTCAACATGTGTTTCCTCAAGACTGCAGGACGCTGTACGACCTTACCGCACAACTTGCATGTCCTACGCTCCAAGGACCTTTTGGCTCTTGGGACCTGTTGATTTGATTTGGGGGTCTGTGTCATGTTAGCGATGACAATCCCTTGTAGGTCCACCGAGGGTTTTTCTATCATGGAGAATCTGATTTCTTTAGACATGCCTATGTTTCTCTTTTGTTCAGGTTTGGACTTTTTTCTGAATTTTTCATAATGGGTTTCTTCTTGCGTTTTGATTAGTTTAAAAGGCTTCTCTATACCATCTTCCCCTATACCCATCACTGTTTCGTACTCTGGTTCCACCTTGTCTGTCTCTGGGTCAGTAAACTCTGCATCATCCTCCACCTCCTCATCACTAACAGAGGATGTTTTGTTTTTCTCACATCCCCCTGATCTGCTATCCACCCCTTCTCTTTCTTTTACATCCATACGTGTTCCTTCTTTCACCTCTGTTGTAATTACCACCCTTTCCACAGGAGGAAGACAGAGAGCTGAGAGAATGCAGTCCCCATCGGTGGAAGATGGAGAGTCTGAAAAGGGGAACCAAAATGCAACACAGACTTAAATTTGCAATGGGGGGTCCAAAACAAATCCATGATATAGCATGAAAATGATGGGTGCGAGATGCCTACCATGGTTGTCCAGCTGGCAGAGATCTCTGTGGTATTGAAGCAGGGTTTTCAGCTGCTGAGGGTGAGATATGGACTCAACACATTCCTCCAGAACAGAGGGGACATCACTGAGCAGCAAGGCAGCCTGACACAATAAGGAATACAGAGTTAGAAGGAATATACAGTACCAGTCAAAAGTTTGGACACACCTACTCATTCAAGGGTTTTTCTTTATTTTTACTATATTCTACATTGTAGAATAATAGTGAAGACATCAAAACTATGAAATAACACATGGAATCATGTAGTAACCTAAAAACGTGTTAAACAAATCAAAATATATTTTATATTTCAGATTCTTCAAAGTAGCCACCCTTTGCCTTGACATCTTCACACACTCTTGGCATTCTCTCAATCAGCTTCATGAGGTAGTCACCTGGAATGCATTTCAATTAACTGTTGTGCTTTAAAAAAAAGTTAATTTGTGGAATTTCTTTCCTTCTTAATGCATTTGAGCCAATCTGTTGTGTTGTGACACGGTAGTGGTGGTATACAGAAGTCCAGATCCTCTCTGGCTGGGCCACTCAAAGAGTTCAGAGACTTGTCCAGAAGCCACTCCTGCATAGTCTTGGATGTGTGTTCTGCTCCGTTCATCCTTCCCTCGATCCTGACTTGTCTCCTGTCCCTGCAGCTGAAAAACATCCCCACAGCATGATGCTACCACCACCATGCTTCACCGTAGGGATGGTGCCAGGTTTCTTCCAGACATGAGACTTGGCATTCAGGCCAAAGAGTTCAATCTAGGTTTAATCAGATCAAAGAATCTAGTTTCTCATGGTCTGAGAGTCTTTAGGTGCCTTTTGGCATTCTCCAAGCGGGCTGTCATGTGCCTTTTACTGAAGAGTGGCTTCCGTCTGGCCATTCTACCATAGGGCGTACAATTGGCCCAGCGTCGTCCAGGTTAGGGGAGTAATTTGGCCAGGGTAGGCCTTCATTGTAAATAAGAATGTTCTTAACTAACTTGCTTAGTTAAATAGGAGGTTAAATAAAAAATAAAAAGTTGTAGAAACATCTCAAGGATGATCAATAGAAACAAGATGCACCTGAGCTCAATTTGAGTGTCATAGCAAAAAGGGTCTGAATACCTTTGCAAATAAGTCATATTTTTAAAATTAATTTTTAATACATTTGCATTTTTTTAAATTGAAAAACCTGTTTTCGCTTTGTCATTATGGGGTATTGTGTGTATATTGCTAAGGAAAATATTGAAAAAGTCAAGGGGTCTGAATAACTTCCGGAGGTACTGTATATACACTTGTATTTCTACTAGTACCTGTTGGAAGTTTGACACAGGAAGTAGCTTCTCCAGTCTCGATAGGAATTGCCACATGAGTTTCTGTATGCCTACGTCATAACTTGGACCAAATTCTACAGGAAAAACATCCTAAAACAGAGTAAAGGAATATAAGCTATGAAAACATCTTAGAAGAGTATTATTGAATTTCTGGAAATACACAGCAGTGGAAATACACATAATGGAAGTGACCCACAACTCCATAGCCAAATCAATTCCATAGCCAAATACTTACTGACCTGGAAGAAATGTTCCCTCTCGCCTGGGTCTTTCAGAAGGGTTTGAACCAGCCCCAGGAAATTGGATTCAGATAACCCTACCTCTGCATCAGCCTTAAAACACAGAATATTATTATTTTTGTTTTTTAAACAACTAATTCACCATCCTCGGTTCAATTATTTGAATTAATTTTGTTCTTTTTTCCCCCTTCTGTGAGCTCAATGAACACATTGCACAGTTTCTCTAGAAAAATAAAATCTAGACGGAACTGTGCGATGTAGTAGGGAGTTGTAGATTCCAACAGGCCAATATTCTGCATAGTTTTACACAAACAAACATAGTAGTTAACTACAATGACCATAATTCATTGCGCATCTACTTGTCCAGTCTGTTTATCTTTTATGCCTGCTACGAAGAGAGAAAAATGCGTGACCTTGAGGTGATATAGAGAGCAGCTGTTGCTACGTGAGGTATCGCTACCTGAAAATACATGATCTAAGTGATGGATAGTTGGTATTCAGCCTCATGTATTTAGAAATGAGTGATTTTAATGTGAATAAATTATGGTTAACTTCTTAAGGTATAAGAGGCAGCATTTTCACTTTTGGATAAATAGTGTGCCCAATTTCAACTTCCTGCTACTCATGCCAAGAATATAAGATATGCATATTATTAGTAGATTTGGATAGAAAACACTCTGAAGTTTCTAAAACTGTTTGAATCATGTCTGAGTATAACATAACTTATGTAGCAGGCAAAACCCCGGGGACTAACCGTTCAGAATTATATTTTTTTGAAGTCTCTGTCTGTTCAGTGAGTTCTCATTGGCAAACGATACTTCTTAGGAACTTGTTTTCAGTTCCTACCGCTTCCACTGGATGTCACCAGTCTTTGGAATTTGGTTGAGGTTATTAATTTGTGCAATGAAGAAGTATGGCCATCTAGGAACTGCGTAACACTGTTGAGAGTTACGCAAGACTTAAAGTAGCTCGGTTTGTTGTCTTCCTGTATTGAACACAGATAGACCAGACTTCAATTTGATCGATTATTAACGTTTAAAAATACCTAAAGTTGTATTACAAAAGTAGTTTGAAATATTTTGGCAAAGTTTATAGGCAACTTTTGAAAAATCTTGTAGTGACGTTGCGCATTTTGGAAGCTGTTTTTTTCTGGATCAAACGCGCCAATAAATGGATATTTTGGATATATATGGACGGAATTAATCGAACAAATAGACCAATTGTGATGTTTAAGGGACATATTGGAGTGCCAACAAAAGAAGCTCGTCAAAGGCAAGGCACGTTTTATATTTTATTTCTGCGTTTTGTGTAGCGCCTGCAGGGTTGAAATATGCTACTCTTTGTTTACTGTTGTGCTATCATCAGAAAATAGCTTCTCATGCTTTCGCCGAAAAGCCTTTTTAAAATCTGACATGTTGGCTGGATTCACAATGAGTGTAGCTTTAATTGAGTATCTTATATTTGTGATTTAATGAAAGTTAGATTTTATATCATTTTTTATTTAATTTGCCGTGCTGCATTTTCCCTGGCTTTTGGCCAAGTGGGACGCAAGCGTCCCCTATACCATAAGAAGTTAATAAGTGATAAGCATTAATGGGCAGTCACTACCATCATGGGACTTTTATTAATAGTTTTTCTGCATTGTTACAACATTCAACCCACATAATGTAAAAAATATACGCTGCTCAAAAAAATAAAAGGGAACACTAAAATAACCCATCCTAGATCTGAATGAATGAAATATTCTTATTAAATACTTTTTTCTTTACATAGTTGAATGTGCTGACAACAAAATCACACAAAAATTATCAATGGAAATCAAATTTCTCAACCCATGGAGGTTTGGATTTGGAGTCGCACTCAAAATTAAAGTGGAAAACCACACTACAGGCTGATCCAACGCTGATGTAATGTCCTTAAAACAAGTCAAAATGAGGCTCAGTAGTGTGTGGGGCCTCCACGTGCCTGTATGACCTCCCTACAACGCCTGGGCATGCTCCTGATGAGGTGGCGGATTGTCTCCCGAGGGATCTCCTCCCAGACCTGGACTAAAGCATCCTCCATCTCCTGGAAAGTCTGTGGTGCAACGTGGCATTGGTGGATGGAGCGAGACATGATGTCCCAGATGTGCTCAATTGGATTCAGGTCTGGGGAACGGGCGGGCCAGTCCATAGCATCAATGCCTTCCTCTTACAGGAACTGCTGACACACTCCAGCCACATGAGGTCTAGCATTGTCTTGCATTAGGAGGAACCCAGGGCCAACCGCACCAGCATATGGTCTCATCTCGGTACCTAAAGGCAGTCAGGCTACCTCTGGCGAGCACATGGAGGGCTGTGCGGCCCCCCAAAGAAATGCCACCCCACACCATGACTGACCCACCGCCAAACCGGTCATGCTGGAGGATGTTGCAGGCAGCATAACGTTCTCCACGGCGTCTCCAGACTCTGTCACGTCTGTCACATGTGCTCAGTGTGAACCTGCTTTCATCTGTGAAGAGCACAGGGCGCCAGTGGCAAATTTGCCAATCTTGGTGTTCTCTGGCAAATGCCAAATGTCCTGCACGGTGTTGGGCTGTAAGCACAACCCCCACCTGTGGACGTCGGGCCCTCATACCACCCTCATGGAGTCCGTTTCTGACCGTTTGAGCAGACACATGCACATTTGTGGCCTGCTGGAGGTAATTTTGCAGGGCTCTGGCAGTGCTCCTCCTGCTCCTCCTTGCACAAAGGCGGAGGTAGCGGTCCTGCTGCTGGGTTGTTGCCCTCCTACGGCCTCCTCCACGTCTCCTGATGTACTGGCCTGTCTCCTGGTAGCGCCTCCATGCTCTGGACACTATGCTGACAGACACAGCAAACCTTCTTGCCACAGCTCGCATTGATGTGCCATCCTGGATGAGCTGCACTACCTGAGCCACTTGTGTGGGTTGTAGACTCAGTCTCATGCTACCACTAGAGTGAAAGCACCACCAGCATTCAAAAGTGACCAAAACATCAGCCAGGAAGCATAGGAACTGAGAAGTGGTCTGTGGTCACCACCTGCAGAACCACTCCTTTATTGGGGGTGTCTTGCTAATTGCCTATAATTTCCACCTGTTGTCTATTCCATTTGCACAACAGCATGTGAAATGTATTGTCAATCAGTGTTGCTTCCTAAGTGGACAGTTTGATTTCACAGAAGTGTGATTGACTTGGAGTTACATTGTGTTGTTTAAGTGTTCATTTTATTTTTTGGAGCAGTGTATATAATACTCAAAACTGAAAATTGTGATTATTTCTGTAATAATCTAACAAACTACATAAAAACAGCAACCACTCAGCACTACACTTAGTCTGCATATGTTTTTTCCATGTCATATCAGAAATACATGAATGTCTATCACTGACCGGTTTAGACATTAGCTGAGGCTCTGCCTTAAGGAGCTCACCTGTGTCCTCCAGAAAGGTGTAAGGGTCTGTATCCTGTCCAGGTGTGGCTGAATGGTCTGGAGGTCTGTAATCGGCTTCGAGCGACACAACTCCAGGACCAGCTGAAAGCAGAGCAAACCAATCCAGGACACGTATGAGACAATAATCACTACTAAATATGATCATATCCCATCTTAACCATCATAATGAGCACTAGCTCCACCTCTCTCTCTCACCCGTGTTCGAAGACCCAGAATAAGTTGGGCCCTCTGACTGTCATTCAGAAGCTCTGGAACCATCTCTGTAACCATGGTAACAAACTCCTCCAGCATCCCATAATCCATCACGTGTCTCTGCTGGATCGTTTGCCAGATGGCTGCTGAGACCAGCCGCAGTGGAGGAATCATAAGCCGCAGAGAGGGGAGAGGAAGAGAGGGACCTGAAACACAGAAATTTACCAAACGATAAAACAATAATAAAGAAGTTTGAATGATGAGCAACAAGTAGTGAATTAATGAGTACTGACTAGTGAGTGATGAGTTAAACACTCACTACCAGTCAAAAGTTTTAGAACACCTACTCTTTCAAGGGTTTTTCTTTATTTGGACTATTTTCTACATTGTAGAATAATAGTGAAGACATCAAAACTATGGAATCATGTAGTAACCAAACAAATCAAAATATATGTTATATTTCAGATTCTTCAAATAGCCACCCTTTACCTTGATGCCAGCTTTGCACAATCTTGGCATTCCCTCAACCAGCTTCATGAGGTAGTCACCTGGAATGTATTTCGATTAACAGGTGTGCCTTCTTAAAAGTTAATTTGTGGAATTTCTTTCCTTAATGCGTTTGAGCCAATCTGTTGTGTTGTGTCAAGGTAGGGGGGTATATAGTAGTAGGCCCTATTTGGTATAAGACCAAGTCCATATTATGGCAAGAACAGCTCAAATAAGCAAAGAGAAACGACAGTCCATCATTGCTTTAAGAGATGAAGGTCAGTCAATACAGAAAATGAAGAACTTTGAATGATCAAGCTCTATGATGAAACAGGCTCTCATGAGCACCGCCACAGGGATGGAAGACCCAGAGTTACCTCTGCTGCAGAGGATACGTTTATTAGAGAGTTAACAGCCTCAGAAATTGCAGCCCAAATAAATGCGTCAGAGTTCAGGTAACAGACATCTCAACATCAACTGTTCAGAGGACACCGTGTGAATCAGGCCTTTATGGTTGAATTGCTGTAAAGAAACCACTACTAAAGGACATCAATTATAAAAAGAGACTTGCTTGGGCCAAGAAACACAAGCAATGGACATTAGACCGGTGGAAGTGTGTCCTTTGGTCTGGAGTCCAAATTGTAGACTTTTGGTTCCAACCGCCGTGTCTTTGGGAGACACTGTGTGGGTAAACGGATGATCGCCGCATGTGTATTTCCCACTGTAAAGCATGGAGGAGGAGGTGTGATGGTGCTTTGCTGGTGACACTGTCTGTGATTTATTTAGAATTCTAGCCACACTTAACCAGAATGGCTACCACAGCATTCTGCAGCGATACACCATCCCATCTGGTTTGCACTTAGTGGGATAATCATTAGTTTTTCAACAGGACAAAGACCCAACACACCTCCAGGCTGTGTAAGGGCTATTTGACCAAGAAGAAGAGTGATGGTGTGCTGCATCAGATGACCTGGCCTCCACAATCCCCCGACCTCAACCAAATTGAGATGGTTTGGGATGAGTCGGACCACAGAGTGAAGGAAAAACAGCCAACAAGTGCTCAGCATGTGTGGGAATTCCTTCAAGACTGTTGGAAAAGCATTCCAGGTGGAGCTGGATGAGAGAATGCCAAGAGTGTGCAAAGCTGTCATCATGGGAAAGAGTGGCTATTTGAAGAACCTCAAATATAATATATTTTGATTTGTTTAGCACCCTTTTGGTTACTACATGACTCCTTGTGTTATTTCATAGTTTTGATGTCTTCACTATTATTCTACAATGTAGAAAATAGTAAAAATAAAGAAAAACCATTGAATGAGTAGGTGTTCAAAACTTCAATTAGTTAAAAATAATGTAATCATATGGGCAATGATCACATCAAATAGGTTAAAAAACGCTAGTGAAAATTATATAAGAGAGATATTAGCTTGCTAGCTAGCTAGGTCTAACAACATTATCTGGAAAAAGAAAGAGGCCATTGAGTATCTTTGTTTAGTAATTACCTTATTGCTACCTTATTACCACGATCAGATCAGATTCACATTTTTTTGGTTATCATCGATTAGGGCGTTTCCACGTCAGCATGACACGAAAATAGTTTGGGTATCGTAAGATTGTTTTGGCAATTCTCACATAGAAACTTAATTGGGAGGAAGAATGTTATCGAAATACAAAAAGCAAATGAAACAAACATTTTTTTTTTTTAAATCATGATGTAAGTGGCCATTTTAAGCTCCTTTTAGTCCCGACACAGGGGTTAAAGCAAAAAAAATCCAATGACAAACTTACGTCGATCTCAGATCGATAGTCTGGGGCCAAGTTAACCTCCCCTTTCATGTAAGAAGGTTTGACCAATTCCAGTCCCCTTGCTGAAGAGGTCCGGGGAGAATTTACAGTGGGACAAAAAAGTATTTAGTCAGCCACCAATTGTGCAAGTTCTCCCACTTAAAAAGATGAGGCCTGTAATTTTCATCATTGGTACACTTCAACTATGACAGACAAAAGGAGAAAGAAAATCCAGAAAATCACATTGTAGGATTTTTAATGAATTTATTTGCAAATTATGGTGGAAAATAAGTATTTGGTCAATAACAAAAGTTTCTCAATACTTTGTTATATACCCATTGTTGGCAATGACAGAGGTCAAACGTTTTCTGTAAGTCTTCACAAGGTTTTCACACACTGTTGCTGGTATTTTGGCCCATTCCTCCATGCAGATCTCCTCTAGAGCAGTGATGTTTTGGGGCTGTTGTTGGGCAACACGGACTTTCAACTCCCTCCAAAGATTTTCTATGGGGTTGCGATCTGGAGACTGGCTAGGCCACTCCAGGACCTTGAAATGCTTCTTACGAAGCCACTCCTTCGTTTCCTGGGCGGTGTGTTTGGGATCATTGTCATGCTGAAAGACCCAGCCACGTTTCATCTTCAATGCCCTTGCTGATGGAAGGTGGTTTTCACTGAAAATCTCACGATACATGGCCCCATTCATTCTTTCCTTTACACGGATCAGTCGTCCTGGTCCCTTTGCAGAAAAACAGCCCCAGAGCATGTTGTTTCCACCCCCATGCTTCACAGTAAGTATGGTGTTCTTTGGATGCAACTCAGCATTCTTTGTCCTCCAAACACCATGAGTTGAGTTTTTACCAAAAAGTTATATTTTGGTTTCATCTGACCATATGACATTCTCCCAATCTTCTTCTGGATCCTCCAAATACTTTCTAGCAAACTTCAGACGGGCCTGGACTTGTATGGCTTAAGCAGGGGGACACGTCTGGCACTGCAGGATTTGAGTCCCTGGCGGCGTAGTGTGTTACTGATGGTAGGCTTTGTTACTTTGGTCCAAGCTCTCTGCAGGTCATTCACTAGGTCCCCCCATGTGGTTCTGGGATTTTTGCTCACCGTTCTTGTGATCATTTTGACCCCACGGGGTGAGATCTTGCGTGGAGCCCCAGATCGAGGGAGATTATCAGTGGTCTTGTATGTCTTCCATTTCCTAATAATTGCTCCCACAGTTGATTTCTTCAAACCAAGCTGCTTACCTATTGCAGATTAGGACATCTACTGTGTGCACGACAAGTAACTTTTCCAACAATTGTTTACAGACAGATTATTTCACTTATAATTCACTGTATCACAATTCCAGTGGGTCAGAAGTTTACATACACTAAGTTGACTGTGCCCTTAAACAGCTAGGAAAATTCCAAAAAATTATGTCATGTCTTTAAAAGCTTCTGATAAGCTAATTGGCATCATTTGAGTCAATTGCAGGTGTATCTGTGGATGTATTTCAAGGCATACCTTCAAAATCAGTGCCGCCTTGCTTGACATCATGGGAAAAATCTAAAGAAATCAGCCAAGACCTCAGAAGAATTGTAGACCTCCACAAGTCTGGTTCATCCTTGGGAGCAATTTCCAAATGCCTGAAGATACCACATTCATCTCTACAAACAATAGTACACAAGTATAAACACCATGGGACCACGCAGCCGTCATACCACTCAGGAAGGAGACGCGTTCTGTCTCCTAGAGATGAACGTACTTTGGTGCGAAAATTGCAAATCAATACCAGAACAACAGCAAAGGACCTTGTGAAGATGCTGGAGGAAACAGGTACAAAATTATCTATATCCACAGTAAAACGAGTCCTATATCGACATAACCTGAAAGGCCACTCAGCAAGGAAGAAGCCACTGCTCCAAAACTGCCATAAAAAAGCCAGACTACAGTTTGCAACTGCACATGGGGACAAGGATCGTACCTTTTGGAGAAATATCCTCTGGTCTGATGAAACAAAATTATAACACTTTGGCCATAATGACCATTGTTGTGTTTGGAGGAAAAATGGGGAGGCTTGCAAGCCAAAGAACACTATCACAACCGTGAAGCACGGGGGTGGCAGCATCATGTTGTGGGGGTGCTTTGCTGCAGGAGGGACTGGTGCACTTCACAAAATAGATGGCATCATGAGAAGGAAAATTATGTGGATATATTTAAGCAACATCAGTCAGGAAATTAAAGTCCGGTCGTAAATGGGTCTTCCAAATGGACAATGACCCCAAGCATACTTCCAAAGTTGTGGCAAAATGGCTTAAGGACAACAGGTAAGTTATTGGAGTGGCCATCAAAGCCATGACCTCAGTCCTATAGACAATCTGTGGGCAGAACTGAAAAAGTGTGTGCGAGCAAGGAGGCCTACAAACCTGACTCAGTTACACCAGCTCTGTCAGGAAGAATGGGCCAAAATTCACCTAACTTATTGTGGGAAGCTTGTGGAAGGCCACCCGAAACATTTGACCCAAGTTAAACAATTTAAAGGCAATGCTACCAAATACTAATTGAGTGCATGTAAACTTCTGACCCACTGGGAATGTGTTATTATTCAGACATTTCACATTCTTAAAATAAAGTGGTGATACTAACTGACCTAAGACAGGACATTTTTACTAGGATTAAATGTCAGGAAATGTGAAAAACTGAGTTGAAATGTATTTGGCTAAGGTGTATGTAAACTATCGACTTCAACTACATTTGCCAACTGCTTTCAAAAGAATTGTTGTGCATTTGACAGCTTGCCAGAATACATGTTTCCCCTCCTATGGCTCTCGCAACTGGAATGCGCTTCGAGAGGAATATTTATCTCTCATAGAACACACAACAAGCCAACTAGGTAAAACTATTCTACTATAGGGTTGTCCGATTTTGTTTTAATAACATTACATGGCAAAAATAGCAACACTGTAAAGTTACATCCTGAGTGAAAGTATATAGGCTTTGAATTACTTTGCCAGCAGTTGAGCAGTGCATTATAGACTATTTAGTTCATACATTTTAACATCAAAGTTTCATAAACAATCATGCATGTCAGTTCAGTGCACAGAGCAGATATTTTTTGGGGGGAGAATACATTTATTTGGGAATATATTTCATAGCCTAATAAGGACAGAAGCATGTCTGTTCTATGTCATCTCCAAACCAGCCCCCCTGGAGATTTTTATTGCGGATCTACACGGATCACAAAAAAGACCTCTAGAATCCATATGATGGAAATCCGTTGAAGTGACGGGGAACATTAGCCTCTGCCTATACATGCCTCCTGTAAGACCCTACGATCTGTGAAACGTACATGATACAGACATCATCTTGGTGTCATACTCCTTATAGTGTGCTCTAAAATATGTATGTCTACATTCTGAAAATGTGTTAAACATTAAAAAATATCAAAAGTACCTTTTTGATTTGGTTCAATTTTAGACATACTGTTTAAAACACTACACTCTATAAGTAGATACCATTTCCAGAGTGAGCTCACTGCTACGTTTGACGTAATTATCAAATATATGAGCAACGCCAACACAGTGAATGGGAAATGGACTCAAAGGCCACTCCCTCTGCTGGTGATGTGCTGAATGTGCAATCTAAAAGGAGGTCTGATTGGTTACATTTTTTATGTATAAAATGGGTCATATTTTCAAAAGTACCAGATAGTACACTTTGGAAATTTGACAAATTTGAAGAGTATATTGTACTTTTGAGATATTCATATTAATATGTTGGATAAGTTCTTAGTAAACAATTATTTCAGAATCTAGACTTACTCCATATTTGGGACCACACTATAATGAGTATAATGATACCAAGATATCTGTGTCATGTAGTTACTGTTCACGGATCATAGGATCTTACAGGAGGTATGTATAAGTCAACAATGGCCTATAATGTCCACTTTCTTCACAATTTGCAAGGACAAATTTTGTCCTACAAATGTAAAAAATAATCTAAAACATTCTTCCTCCCTATTGAAGTCTGTGACAACTGCTGATGGGGGTCGTCTATTGCAACGTTACCTCGACATAGAACCTACCTTGTGACAAAGTTGGTTTAAAATATTTTTTGTTCCTATTCATCAACATTCGGTTTCAGGAAGTTAGCCACTTAGCTAGCTAGCTCGCCATGTTGTTGGTTACTGGAGGTCTATCCACTATAGCTATATACCTTCCTTAGATAAGTATGTTTTTACCTTTTGCTCCACGGATATGTCTTTCCATCTTGAGTGTTCCTTGCAGTTACATCCGACGTTTGGTATGCTAATGAGGTTAATAATATCCACGTTTACTCCAAGTTTGCAAAATACGAAATGTCTCGCTTTTACATCCGTGTGGAAGCTATTTCGACAGTGTAATAGTTCCGACACAAGTTCGCTGGAGCGGAAAACTTGAGCTACGGAATCATTTTAGAGTAGGACTGCCGACCAGCGTTTTCATTACTAATAATACGGTTAGTGCTACCCGGGATCCTTGGAACGTCCCTAACCCTAACCTTAAAAGCCAATTTATGCTTGAAATTAAAATGTGTTCGGCGGCTCCGTATGCATACAGATGCGAAATTGAGCTCCGTACCGCATCGCTGTGCGTCTCATAAATGTTGTAGGAATTTGATTTGAGGTGGGCGGGAGGTACTGTATAAACACCAACTCACTTCCTTGAAAACAGCTCTGCTCAACAGCTCTGCGCTGCAGTGGCGACCCGATTGGGAAAGGCCCCACCTGTTCTGAGTCCCACCCATTTTAGCTAAAAAATAATAATTAAAGTTGCTAATGTTCTCTAGTTGCTCAGTGTTCTTTCACTCATTGGGACACTACATCACAGCAAAATCTACAGGGAGAGCTTGAAAATTCAAGCCAAAGATTTACATTAGAAGTGCCCATCAAGGTAATTTGCCACAGATAAAATGTCAAATTGCTTTGATTGGACTGATCGTGTCAACATTATACTTTCAAAATCTTAGCTAGCAAGCAAGACAAGCAGTCATCATCAGGAATCAAGTTGACAATCTACTGGCAAATACTTGGACATAAACATTACACAACAATTTGGAAATCGCAAATTCATCAATGAGTGGTTTGGAAGGAATCATTGGCTAACTGCAAGCGTTGCAAAGCAATCACTAGCCTGCTAGTCAGTGGAGTGGATGCATGGTCCAAGTCTGGGTTTAAGGGTCTCTTTTCCAAGCTTAAAAGGATAAACCATGCTGTCAATCCAGCATGACTTCTACCGCATTCAAAACAACTAGAAACTCTGAACTGGGAAACCTCAGACTTCAGTGAGCTCAAGACAACTGGGAACTCTGAAAAAAACTAGCTCTGACTGTTATAATATTGTTATAACACGTTTTGAACTATCATCCAACTCGGAATTCCAAGTCAGAAACTCTGGCCTCTTTCTAGAGCTCCAACCGGAGATCACTGACGTCATGAGGCAACCTTGTTTTTTTCTGAGTTCCCAGTTAATCCATAGAATGCCAGACTTTGATGACAAAGTTTGATGACAAATTTGCCCACAAGAAGGACCGCCGCGCCACCTTCCTTTTCAAGTGAGCACAGCACAACAAGTATTGTATGCTGCTACATAAATTATGTAATATGCCAGGGAGATATGTATAGTGTAGCTAAGAAAGTAACACTAACTGTATGTTGTGAGTAAGCTGTTAGTAGCCCATGTGCCTCACCCTAATAATTTGGTCCCTTTCCCCCTCATAACTTAGCATACTGTTCTGACTTGGTGGTGCACATGTAATCTATAGCCTGTTTTAGAGAAATGCCATCATCAAATATTGTAAGTGCTTTGATTGTCTGCTCATCCTACAGTTCTGACTTGGTGTACAGGGAGAATACTGTAAGAACGGCCAATGTTCTGAATTCTGTCGCTGTACATTTCAAAAGTGCTGAACAAATAGTTACATTGACTACATCCATCCTAGCTTGCTCATTAATTTCTTAATCGAAATTACAGATTGCCTCTTATCTGCTCGCTGTTCCCTTATGCCATAGTTTGTACATCTCAATTGTCAGTACAAACCACATTTGTTTAAACAAGTCAGTCATATCAGCTATGTTTTTTATTTTAAAGGCAGTAAATGAGGCTGAATGAACTGTTTCGCTGCAAGACAAGGCTCTGCTGATAGCCAGGTGTAGTGGTGGTAACGATCCACTCCGTAGCGCTGAAAAGAAAGCTCTGCTGTTGGGACAGCTTCATGTAGGTCCTAACAGTTGTGGGTGTCACAGATGACTAGGAGTGGAAGGTAGGAATCAGGTGCAGAGAGCAAAGGGTTCACGGAAAAATGCACTTTATTCCAGCACAAAATGGTCATGCCCCAAACACAGGGCGGAAAACACTGATCAACCTTAAACACAGGGTAACATGGTCCGGAGCACAATAACACCTCCGATTCAAAATGTGAACACAAAATAATCCCGCACAAACAAAGGCGGGCTTCACAAGCATTTAAAAGGTAAGCAAATCAAGAAAACACAAATAGGAACAGGTGCAACTCATAAGACTAAACTAACAGAAAAGGGATCGGTGGCGGCTAGTAGGCCGGTGATGACGACCGCCGAGCACCGCCCGAACCGGCAGGGGAGCCAACTTCGACTGGAGTCGTGACAGTGGGCACCGTTTGTTACCGTTATAGTGCAGTTAATGTATTGTTTAGTGTTGTGTGGTGGCTTTGCTGGCATGCACCCCCAAAATATTTTGGGAGTTTGCCTCACCAAGATTTACATGCTGAAATCGCCACTGCTGCAATGTTCCGCGAAGCAGACGTATGAATGCCCTGACTTCTGCAGAGGCCGTATCACCATCAGTGCTGAACAGCCAATGCAGAGGCCAAAAGGTACTATAAATGTATAGCTCAATGAGCTCTACCAGGGCGTTGGCTAAACGGGCTACAGTTTATGTCAAAGTGACATCACACTCTCGCTCTGAACTCAGGGTTTTCTTGTTTGGGCAAAAATCCATCATCCAACCTCTCACCTGATGCTGACTAGGAGGGATGCAGTTATGACCCAAAGTGACATTTTCGTAGTAGGGTAGGAGAACTTACTCAGCAGGTTACTGTTAGGAAAAGGGTAGCTAAAATACTTTCATGGTCGTCATAAACAGGAGACCAAGGCGCAGCGTGATAAGCGAACATAACTCTTTAATTAAAGCGAGAACACTGAACAGAACTCAAACAAACCGTGAAGCAATGTGGCTAGTGCAGAACAGGCAACTAAACATAGAATAACAACCCACAAAATATCTAAGGAATATGGCTACCTAAATATGGTCCCCAATCAGAGACAACGATAAACAGCTGCCTCTGATTGAGAACCAATCTAGGCAACCATAGACATATAAACACCTAGACTAGACAAAACCTAGACATACAAAAACCCATAGACAATACAAAAATGAAACAAAACACCCTTGTCACACCCTGACCTAACCAAAATAATAAAGAAAACAAAGCTAAATTATATAATGAATGATAGTAAAAAGCTTAAATACAATTTTGGGCAAAAAGGCAAACTCGGCACCATCATTCATTGAATCAGATGGCTCATTCATCACAAAACCAACTGATATTGCCAACTTCTTGAATTATTTTATCATTGGCAAGATTAGCAAACATAGGCATGACATGCTAACAACACATTCTGCACCTACACATCGATGTATAACTGACCAAATTATGAAAGTGAAAGAAGAATTGTAAAAAAAAAGTATCATTGTCTATCAACAATGACAAGACACCTGGGTCTGACAACTTGAATGGAAAATTACTAAGGGTGATAGCAGACGATATTGCCACATCTTCAATATAAGCCTACAGGATGTGTCCTTAGGTCTGGAGTGAAGCAAAAGTCATTCCGTTACCCAAGAATAGCAAAGCACCCTTTACTGGCTCAAACTGTCGACCAATCAGCCTGTTGGGATGGCGCACCACAAATCAGTGAATTCCAAAAAGGGATGTAAAGAAACGTGTACAGGGTTGCGTTCTCAGCAGCAGCACCAACTGTCAGAAAAGGTACCTAAAATTGAAACGGGGTGGAATACCATCAAATCGTTTGATAAATAAGAGGTAAATTATGAGAAACTAGGAGCCCGACCAAGGGGCCAAACACAACCAGAACCGCTTGAGCTGCCGATTGAACCACCAGATACAGCCATAAAAAGACCAGCCGACTGAAGGAGCAGTTGGGGGACCATAACTACACCCAATCATGGTAGCCCTTTTCCAACAACTTCTCATCTACCTGGAGAGGAGGGTTGAAGACCTCAAGCAGGAGTTCCAGGGCCTATGACAATCTATCCTCACAGCTCCTCACCAAGCGGAACTCGTCAGTGAGAGCACAAGATTGGGTCTGCCAACACCAGGACGTCAGAGGATCAACACAGCAGGGACTTCAACTCCAAAGCAGGGTCTCCAAGCAGTGATGAGGCCAGCACCAGGAGATCAGTCCAGCAGCACTAACGTCCACCCCCCAGCATTCCTGAGGAAGAAGCCGAAGATGCCTGCATACCAGCAGGGGGAGGACATTGAAAACTACCTGCTGAGGTTTGAGCGAATGGCCAAGATGTGGCGGTGTCCAGAGGTAGAGTGGGCCTGCAGGCTTGTCCCATTGCTCACGGGCAAGACCTTTATAGGCTTACTCTTCAATGGATGAGGGGTTGTCCAACGTCTACAAGGACCTGAAGAAAATGCTGCTGGTGAAGTTCCACATCTCCCTGGAGACCTACCGTCAATGCTTCATAGCTGCATCGACACCATCGGGTGAGTCGCTGAAGGAGACGTACCACAGTCTCAGGGGCCTCTACCGACAATGGGTTTGACCGTAGGAGAAGAACCAGACTAGAGATTGGTGAGGTTGTCATCCTCGAGAGACTTCTACAAGTTCTCCCACTCGACACTCAAACCTGGGTCCGAGAGCACAAGCCCAAAGATGGGCTTATGGCGGACAAGCTGGCACTGCAGTACCTTAATGCACGTGAAAGGGGCCCACCATGAGTGGCAGCATCCACTCCAAGGAGTTTCAGAGACACAAGGGACATCAAAGATGGTGGAGGTAACTCTGGGGGGTATGTGTCTGGGAGGAGGGAGGTAAGGGATCATGCAGTTCGCTCTAATGGGAGGGGCCTAACCTGTTTTTACTGTCAGCAGCAATGGCACAAAACTTCAATGTGTCTACTTCATAAATCCAAGCTCTCAGGTTACAGTTATGTTCCCAGAGAGGGGGATGGTTTTCAGGATAGGCAGAGTGGGGAAGGGCCAGTCTTGGTACCTGTAAAAGTGAATGGTAAAAGTCTTACTGCAATGATTGACATCGCATTTCCCTGTCTTTGATCAGAAAATGCCATGTACCTGGTTATGGCATTGATTACGGTCACCAGACACTCATCCAGTGTGTCCACGGTGACCAATCGCAGCAGCCCACAGCTGAGCTCACAGGGCCAGAAGTACCTCCTCAAAGTTGAGGTAATGGAGAAGCTACCTTTTGAGATGATTAATGGGAGAGATGTGCCTGTATGGAAAATGGGGGGTCAGTTAAATGAGCAGTCAGTTTGCCAGTCTGATGTTCATGTGTCATGCTCAGTTGTCACTTGTTCCCAGGCCAAAGCTAATTTACAACCTCTGCTTGACTTGTGTGATAGTCTGTGCGAGGGGGGAACCAAAGGGCCCAGAAAGTAACGCCACCATCGGCGTCTTGAGAAGTATGTGGGGACTCCTGTGCCTGTCAGTGATGTGTCTGGGTTAGAGGTGCATTGGGATGTTCCACAAATTTTTTCTACACTTCAGAAGTCTGACGCAACCTTAAAACGTTTGTTTGACAAGGCCTTAGCTGGGGACAGGAAGCGAGGGAGGAACACTCCAAGGGAACGTCCTTCTTGGTTCGCAGAGTAGAAGAAGAGGCGGATTCGGAGAGGGTAACAGAGGCATGCAAGGGACGAGCAGAGGTCATACTGGCTCACCTGGAAGAAGGCAAACAAGATGAGCTGAAGCAGATGTTTGGCAAGTATCAGAGGCCAGGAAGAACCAAGGTCCTGGAACATGTCATCCGTTTGAAGCCTGACCAGAACCCTGTGCACCAGCATCCTTACCACAACACTTAACAAAGAGCTGCAGTCAGTTTCAGAATGGGTGGCAAAAAATAAGTTAATAAGTTATAAATATTTCAAAAACATTGTATTTGGGATCAATCATTCACAAAACCCTAAACCTCAACTAAATCTTGAAATGAATAATGTGGAAATTGAGCAAGTTTAGGAGTCTGAACTGCTTGGAGTAACATTGTCTCACAACTTGATCTGTTTCACCTGTCTTGTGCTTGTCTCCACCCCCCCTCCAGGTGTCGCTCATTTTCCCCATTATCCCCTGTGCATTTATACCTGTGTTTTCTGTTTGTCTGTTGCCAGTTCGTCTTGTCCCAAACAGCAAGCAATGTAGTTGTAGAAGCACGGTGGCTAGGAAAAACTCCCTAGAATTGCCAAAACCTGGGGCCTCCCGGGTGAAGCAGTGGTCTAGCTGTGCCACCAGAGACTCTGGGTACGAGCCCAGGCTCTGTCGCAGCCGGCCGCGACCGGCAGGTCCATGGGGCAACGCACAATTGGCCTAGCGTTGTCCGGGTTAGGGAGGGTTTGGCCGGTAGGGATATCCTTGTCTCATCGCCCACTAGACACTCCTGTGGCGGGCCGGGCACAGTGCACACTGACCAGGTCTCTAGGTGTACGGTGTTTCCTCCGACACATTGGTGAGGCTGGCTTCCGGGTTGGATGTGTAATGGATGTGAAATGGCTAGCTAGTTAGTGGTGGTGCGCGCTAATAGCATTTCAATCGGTGACGTCACTCGCTCTGAGACTTTGAAGTAGTGGTTCTCCTTGCTCTGCAAGGGCCGTGGCATTTGTGGAGCAATGGGTAACGATGCTTCGTGGGTGTCAGTTGTTGATGTGTGCAGAGGGTCCCTGGTTCGAGCCCGGGTATGGGCGAGGGGACGGACTAAAGTTATACTGTTACAGATGTGCTCTGTGTTAAGAAGCAGTGCGGCTTGGTTGGGTTGTGTTTCGGAGGACGCATGGCTCTCGACCTTCGTCTCTCCCGAGCCCGTATGTGAGTTGTAGCGATGAGACAAGACTGTAACTACTAGAAAGGCCAAAGCCTAGGAAGAAACCTAGAGAGGGGTGGCCAGTCCTCTTCTGGTTGTGCCGGGTGGACATTATAACAGAACATGGCCAAGATGTTCAAATGTTCACAAATAATAATAATCACAACAAGTCAGCACCTCAGGAGTAAATGTCAGTTGGCTTTTCATAGCCGATCATTGAGAGTATCTAGGCGGGGCGGGGGGGCAACCCAGACAGGAAGACCACATCAGTAACTCAACCCACTCAAGTGACACACCCCTCCTAGGGAAAGCATGGAAGAGCACCAGTAAGCCTGTGACTCAGCCCCTGTAATAGGGTTAGAGGAAGAGAATCCCAATGGAGAGTGGGGAACCGGCCAGGCAGAGACAGCAAGGGCGGTTTGTTGCTCCAGTGCCTTTCCGTTCACCTTCACACTCCTGGGCAAGACTACACTCAATCATATGACCTACTGAAGAGATGAGTCTTCAGTAAAGACGTAAAGGTTGAGACCGAGTCTGCGTCTCACATATGGGTAGGCAGACCATTCCATAAAAATGGAGCTCTATAGGAGAAAGCCCTGCCTCCAGCTGTTTGCTTAGAAATTCTAGGGACAATTAGGAGGCCTGCAGTAAGCGTACGTGTAGGTATGTACGGCAGGACCAAATCAGAAAGATAGGTAGGAGCAAGCCCATGTAATGCTTTCTAGGTTAGCAGTAAAACCTTGAAATCAGTCCTTGCCTTAACAGGAAGCCAGTGTAAGGAGGCTAGCACTGGGGTAATATGATCAAATTTTTTGGTGCTAGTCAGGATTTTAGCAGCCGTATTTAGCATTAACTGAAGTTTATTTAGTGCTTATCTGGGTAGCCGGACAGTAGAGCATCGCAGTAGTCTAACCTAGAAGTAATAAAAGCATGGATTAATTTTTCTGCATAATAAATTTGCGTCAAATTGACATACCCAACAACGATATACGCAGTAGAGTTGATACTTGTGAAGCAGTTACAATGTCTACTATCAAGACTGTAAGGCATCATTTAAAAGGCAGGGAAGAAGGTCAAAGTAACCAGATAGAGCTGCACTGGAAGGACAGCAATTCCTTGTGTATGTCTGAACCCTCACATAAGTCAAGTCTCAACTATCAGCCCTCAAGCCCTCAAGAGCTAGAAGAGCTTCAGAGACTCGAAGATGAAGATAAGAAGAGGACAGCGGAGCAAGAAGCCGAGGCTGTGAAAGGCAGCTTAGAAGAAGCTAGGCTGCGAGTCAAGCTAGAGGTAGAAAATGCTGCCACGTGAATGACGCTAGAAGACAAGCATAGAGAGTTAGAGCGCCTAGAAGTGCTCAAGAAACTAAATGCTGCCAAGGTTGCGGATGCAAGTGTATGAGCAAGATGAAAACTCAGAGGACAAGAAGAGAGAACTACTCTCTAACTGCAAATCTGTGAAAGAAATCATGCACAGAAGTGGCTCATTTCACAGTCTCTCACCACAACATGTTGTGACAAGCACACAACAAGAAGACGGCACCAAGACCATGTTCAGATTACTAGCGGAATCAATCAGCGAAAGCCGCCACCCCATACCAAAACCAGTAACATTCAATGGAGAGCCACTCTCGTACACTGACTGGAAGGTCTCTTTTCAGACTCTGATAGACAGGAAGAACATACCAGCAACCGAGAAGATATATTACTTAAGAAAACATGTCGGTGGGCATGCCAAGAAAGCCATCGAAAGTTACTTTATGTTAGGAACAGAGTCAGCCTACCATGCTGCGTGGACCATTCTTGAAGAAAGGTACGGAAACAAATTCCTAATCGCCAAGTCCTAAGCTCAATGCATGGCCTACGATAGGATCCAAGGACAGTCTTGAACTTAGAGACCTTGTAGACTTTATTTGCAGCTGTGAAGCTGCTATGTCTCAGAATAAGGGCCTGGAGGTGCTTAATGACTGTAATGAAAACCAAAAGATCCTCGCTAAACTTCCATATTGGCTAACTTCAAGATGGAATAGAAAGGTCATAGACATTTCAGAAGAAACTGAGATCTTTCCTAGCTTCAGTCAGTTTGTGAAATTTCTCACGAGAGAAGCCAAGATCGCTTGCAATCCTGTAACACCCCTTCATGCTTTGAAACCAAGCGAAGACAGAAAACATAAGACGCCAAGGATTCAAAGCCCCGAAGCAAGGGTATTAGTAAATATACATTTACATTTACATTTAAGTCATTTAGCAGACGCTCTTATCCAGAGCGACTTACAAATTGGTGCATTCACCTTATGACTTCCAGTGGAACAGTCACTTTACAATAGTGCATCTAAATCTTAAAGGGGGGTGAGAGGGATTACTTATCCTATCCTAGGTATTCCTTAAAGAGGTGGGGTTTCAGGTGTCTCCGGAAGGTGGTGATTGACTCCGCTGTCCTGGCGTCGTGAGGGAGTTTGTTCCACCATTGGGGGGCCAGAGCAGCGAACAGTGTTGACTGGGCTGAGCGGGAGCTGTACTTCCTCAGTGGTAGGGAGGCGAGCAGGCCAGAGGTGGATGAACGCAGTGCCCTTGTTTGGGTGTAGGGCCTGATCAGAGCCTGGAGGTACTGAGGTGCCGTTCCCCTCACAGCTCCGTAGGCAAGCACCATGGTCTTGTAGCGGATGCGAGCTTCAACTGGAAGCCAGTGGAGAGAACGGAGGAGCGGGGTGACGTGAGAGAACTTGGGAAGGTTGAACACCAGACGGGATGCGGCGTTCTGGATGAGTTGAAGGGGTTTAATGGCACAGGCAGGGAGCCCAGCCAACAGCGAGTTGCAGTAATCCAGACGGGAGATGACAAGTGCCTGGATTAGGACCTGCGCCGCTTCCTGTGTGAGGCAGGGTCGTACTCTGCGGATGTTGTAGAGCATGAACCTACAGGAACGGGCCACCGCCTTGATGTTGGTTGAGAACGACAGGGTGTTGTCCAGGATCACGCCAAAGTTCTTAGCGCTCTGGGAGGAGGACACAATGGAGTTGTCAACCGTGATGGCGAGATCATGGAACGGGCAGTCCTTCCCCGGGAGGAAGAGCAGCTCCGTCTTGCCGAGGTTCAGCTTGAGGTGGTGATCCGTCATCCACACTGATATGTCTGCCAGACATGCAGAGATGCGATTCGCCACCTGGTCATCAGAAGGGGGAAAGGAGAAGATTAATTGTGTGTCGTCTGCATAGCAATGATAGGAGAGACCATGTGAGGTTATGACAGAGCCAAGTGACTTGGTGTATAGCGAGAATAGGATAGGGCCTAGAACAGAGCCCTGGGGGACACCAGTGGTGAGAGCGCGTGGTGAGGAGACAGATTCTCGCCACGCCACCTGGTAGGAGCGACCTGTCAGGTAGGACGCAATCCAAGCGTGGGCCGCGCCGGAGATGTCCAACTCGGAGAGGGTGGAGAGGAGGATCTGATGGTTCACAGTATCGAAGGCAGCCGATAGATCTAGAAGGATGAGAGCAGAGGAGAGAGAGTTAGCTTTAGCAGTGCGGAGCGCCTCCGTGATACAGAGGAGAGCAGTCTCAGTTGAATGCCTAGTCTTGAAACCTGACTGATTTGGATCAAGAAGGTCATTCAGAGAGAGATAGCGGGAGAGCTGGCCAAGGACGGCACGTTCAAGAGTTTTGGAGAGAAAAGAAAGAAGGGATACTGGTCTGTAATTGTTGACATCGGAGGGATCGAGTGTAGGTTTTTTCAGAAGGGGTGCAACTCTCGCTCTCTTGAAGACGGAAGGGACGTAGCCAGCGGTCAGGGATGAGTTGATGAGCGAGGTGAGGTAAGGGAGAAGGTCTCCGGAAATGGTCTGGAGAAGAGAGGAGGGGATAGGGTCAAGCGGGCAGGTTGTTGGGCGGCCGGCCGTCACAAGACACGAGATTTCATCTGGAGAGAGAGGGGAGAAAGAGGTCAGAGCACAGGGTAGGGCAGTGTGAGCAGAACCAGCGGTGTCGTTTGACTTAGCAAATAACTCTAATGAGAAAGATACTGTTACTAGTTGTGTCTTCTGTGAGAAGTCAGGTCACAGTCTCCACAAATGTTGGAAGTTCTTGGATAAGCCCACCGCAGAGCGACAGAAGTTTATTCAAGAGAATACATTGTGCTTTGGCTGTGTAAGGCCTGGCCATCGTTCTAAAGATTGTGGAAACAGGAACACCTGTGACACGTGTCAGAGGAGGAATCCATCCTGCCTGCACGAAGATCATACTAAAGAAAGGTCAAGGGATAGGAAGACAGAGTCCCCACAAGATAAGGGGACAAGAGTGTCAAGTGAGGCCATATCTAACAGAGTAAGGGAGTAAGGGACATTAACAACACTCACACCTCCACAATCATTCCAGTATGGGTGTCAACCACAAGCGAGCCAAATCGTGAAGTTCTCGTGTATGCACTTCTTGACACCCAAAGCGACACCACTTTTATCCTTGAAGAGACAACAAAAGCTCTCAATACAAAGAAGGAGCCTGTACAACTGAAACTCTCTACAATGGCTTCAAGGAATACCATTGTGCCCTGCCAGAAGCTGTCTGGTTTGCAGGTTAGAGGGTTTTCCTTGGAGAAGAAAATTCCTCTGCCAACTACCTACTCGAGTTTACTCTAGCAAACAGAGAACATATTCCTACTCCAGAGACTGCAAGAGCATGGTCTCATCTTGGACACATTGCAGAGGAGATTGCTCCTCAACAGAGCTGTGACGTCGGTCTCTTAATTGGCTACAACTGCTCCCAGGCTCTCCTTCCAAGAGAAATTGTGTCTGGTAAGGGAAATCAGCCTTTCGCTCAGAGAATAGACCTTGGCTGGAGCATAGTCGGCTTTGGAAACCCATGTATCGACTATGGCGACGCTATTGGGATGAGACATCGGGTTATCGTTAGACAGGTGATGCCAAGTCTACAATCTTCTTCCAACCTCACAAATCAAGTACACTATGTTTGTAGAACACACGTAAGAGAGGTAATCACAGCACTGGACATTATCAAGACGCTTGAATCCGACTTCAACGAGAGAGCTGCAGAAGAGGACCTCATATCTCAAGAGGATATCTGGTTCCTGACAAAAATGAAAGCGGGCATCAGACATAAGGACAATGGGCATTACGAGATGCCGCTGCTGCTTATTAAGGAAGAAAGACCCAACCTGCCGAACAATAAAACATGTGCAGTTCATCGTCTCAAGTGCCTGGAAAGGAGGCTAAGGAGAGACAAGCAGTACTACAAGGACTACACAGTATTCATGGAAGATACCATAGCTTGTGGAGATGCTGAGAAGTTCTCCAATGAGGAAATTAACAAGCACCCAGCATGGTACATCCCGCACCATGGGGTTTATCACCCACAAAAGCCTGGGAAGATACGAGTCGTCTTTGACTGCTCAGCTAAGTTTCGAGAGACGTCCTTGAATGACCATCTCCTTACCAGTCCAGAGTTGACAAACACATTGCTGGGTGTCCTTTGGCATTTTCGTAAGAGTCCAGTTGCAATCACGTGTGACGTAGAGCGCATGTTCCACCAGTTCCACCAGTTGCTGAAAGAAGCAAGAGAGCTTTGCAGCGTCGGCAAACTTTGGTTGCACAATTTTAACTCTAACAGCAAGGAAGTTAAAGCCACAATTCCCAAGGAAGAACGGGCAGAGGGTGCCAAAGACCTGGATATGGCTCTGGGTGAACCACACATGGAGAGAGCGCTTGGTGCACTGTGGTGTGTCGCATCAGACGAGTTCCAGTTTAGAGTAGTTGTCAAGGAACGGCCACTCACAAGCAGAGGAGTGTTGTCTACAGTAGCCTCTGTATATGATCCGCTTGGGTTTGTGGCACCCTTTGTCCTGGCAGGGAAGCAGATCTTGCAGCAGATGTGTCGTGACAAGATCGACTGGGATGACCCCCTTCCAGATGACCTACGTTCCCAGTGGGAATTCTGGCACCAAGGTCTACAAAACTTGTCTGAAGTAAGGATCCAACAAGGCAACTTTCCATCAAGTTTCAAGGAAGCGCAGAGTTATGAGCTCCATCACTTCTCCGACGCTAGTACCTCAGGTTATGGAGAGTGCTCATACCTAAGAACAATCAGCACAGCAGGAGAAGTTCATTGCTCCCTAGTTATGGGGAAGTCGAGAGTCGCCCCTTCCAAGGTTACGACCATACCACGACTGGAACTTTCAGCAGCGGTGGTAGCTGTTCGAAGAAGTGACATGCTCAAAAGGGAGCTAGAGATACAAGGTCTACAGGAATACTTCTGGACAGACTCGAAGGTAGTTCTTGGCTACATCAACAATGAAGCCAGAAGATTCCACATCTTTGTAGCTAACCGTATTCAACGCATTAAGCAAAGCACAGATCCCGAACAATGGAGATATGTGACCTCTGAAGAGAATCCTGCGGATCATGCTTCCAGAGGTCTCACATCAGAACAGCTCATTGCTTCCAACTGGTTCACAGGTCTAGACTTTCTTTGGCAAGAAAACTTCCCAAAGGACAAGTCAAGGGGGGAGAGTTCTCAGACAACGATCCAGAGCTGCAGAAATCCCTGGTCCATGACACCCAAGCAAAGGAAGAAAGATCGTTACTAGAACACCTTCACAAGTTCTCAGACTGGGCAAGAGTGGTGAAAGCTATTGCCAGGCTCAAACAACGTGTCAATGAAGCCATGGGCTTAAAATGGAGGTCCAGTGAAGCTACAAGCAAAGAAGAAAGGAGAGAGGCAGAACTCACCATTATAAAGATGGTTCAAGAAGCAGCCTTCTCCCATGAGATACACAACCTTAGGCATCAAAAAGACATCAAGACCAAAGATAAAGCAAACAAGTTGAGTCCATTTCTGGATGAGCAAGGTATCCTCAGGGTGGGAGGTCGCTTGGCTCATGCAACTCTTCATTCCCATGTGAAGCATCCAGCAATCCTGCCAAGAGATAGTCACTTGTCAGTGCTGCTCATCAAGACGATCAAGAAACCTGCAGACCCCTTTCACAGAAATCACCGGTGATTGGTGGGAGTGTAACTGACAAGTAACCTGTAAGTCTATGTCGTTTTTTGTTTGAATAGTTTACGTGTTCGCTATGCGGGGGAAATGATAAAACAAGCGGAACTACATAGCTAATAACTGTTGTAACGGGGACAGTATTGTAGCAACACACTTTTGGAGGGAAGGCAGTCCCGCGCTGTGTTAGCTAAGTTTTCATGGCGTCAGGTGTAGTTCGTAAAAGTTGAAGCGTTTACGTTATGATGTTAACGTTATAATAATTAAGGATGAAGTGTGAATTCATGCCAGGAAAAATAAGTGTGAAGTTTGTATTCCTCCCTTGTGTAATAAGCAGCCAATGAGGTATTTTTCCTTTATTCATGTGTTTAATCTGATACTGTTATAGCTCCAGCTAAACTGTTTATGTATGTAAGCACTTCAGAGTTATACCAAGCTAATAAGTCACTCGTAAGATAAGGTTGTAAGAGTGTGCTTAACTGTATTTTCATTTACTTTATACTTCTCACGGAAGGTGATAATTCTGACTAAAACTACAGAATAAAGCCGCCAGTTAAAATCAAGGAACGGTTGTGCTCGTGGTTACTGAAGGGAGCTACAGGGATCAATACAAATACAAGCTCCTTGCTTGTTTTGCCCACTATGATTAATTTGCTCCCAACAATTGGAAACGACAGGCTATGGTCTATTTTAGGTTAGTTCGTCACAACCGTCTCTCCTCCGTGATCCGGAAACCTGTAAGTGGTGATAAGTGGTCGAGGAGTGTGTCTATTTGTTAGGAGGCAAATGGAAGACGGTCCTCCTCTCCTCAATAGTGTCCTTTTGGCTAGGATACACTTGTGCTTCCTACCTAAATCCTTTGCAGAAGAGTTTTGAAATCTGCCAGGTTGCTTTGAATCAGCTATTGTTTTCTCAAAGGAGAAAAGCATGGAAACATTTAAAAACGATATGCTACTTATCCTTTTATCTATAAAAATATATCTTGCACAACTAGCTAAATTTGTTAAAAAAATATATATTTCGAGATTCCAACCTGTAAATGTAATTTGCCTGATGACGCGCGATTGGAGAAGGAGAGTCTCATTTTATACAAGCACATTTTTGTTCATTTTCCGACGTGAGTTGCTTCCCCCTGGGCAGCTGTATTATTATGTCGCCGGCAGTAGCTAATGTGGCCAACTTTCTTCCTCCCAAGACTTATTTATTTAGAGTAGGATAGCAGGCAACAGGAGAAATTCCTTCTAATATTGGTACCATGATTGGTACACCGTGTACAGTCTACTCAATCAATGGGGAGAGGGGAGCATGCATGGTATTCCAGCAACACAACAACCAGGCTGTCCTGGCACGGTGTCCTTCGCTCTTGCCTTCTGTCCCACTGTACGGTGAGGGAAGTACTAGCTAACGTTAGCTAGTGTAGCCAGTGTGGTGATGAAGCTCAGAACTTGAACCTGGGTAACCTTAACGCATAAAAGAAACCCCTCAAACTAGATCTCCTACAAATTGGTCTTGACAAGAAGAAAATAAAATGTTGGAGGATGTTCTCTTCTGCACTGTTCAACCAATCCAGTAAATATGGAGGAGGAGTTAAGATGGAGTGTTGCCTTGTTAACGGAGACACTATAAAGACACAGCTGAAGCTTAAATCGCCTAGCCAAAACCTAAAACTGACCCTTACCTAAACCCTAACTTTAACCAAACCCTTTACCCTAACCCTTACCCTAACATAATTTTACTAAATTCTGAAATGAAATATCTTTTTGAGCGTCAGGCGTGTCCTTATCCCTTGTTAACGTCCAAAAGAGGAAGATGCGTCACAGGCTTTCTTTCCATTTCCCCTGAAAACCAGAACATCAGATGGTTGTGGACAACCGTGACTGTAGTGATTTTCACCATGAAAGTCTGTGGTTCTCTGATGGAATTTGGTTGGGTCCTAATTGTCTCTGGCATAACTCGGGAACCTCTCGGTAGCATCCCACTGGGGAGAGCTAAATGTTTTCCGCAGCGATAGGCGTAGAACAGAGTTGAGTTTGGGCCTCGTTTTTCTGTGTGGCCACTGCTCATGCTCTCAAAATGTTGGGGCCTGGAGGAAACACGTTTTCGAAGTGAGCAAGACGATTATGAGAAACAAGCAATGTTGGGAGATGAGGAGTATTGGGACAGGAACAAAGAAAGGTGGATTTCTGAAGAAGAATGGAGGGGAAAAGAGGTCAAAGAGAATGAGGAAAGCAGAGGTTGGATTTGAATTTGAGGAGGATAGCGCTAAAAATGGAGATGGACTGTATGAAGAAAATTGGTGTCAAGTGCAAACAGAGTGAGCTGTGCACCAGACCGAGTTCTGGAGGTGAAATGGAAGTGAATGAAGGCGAGTTAAGTGAAGGTGTGGTGAAGAGCTCAGAACCTGAGCCTGGCATCAATGGACATGATATAGAAAAATCTGGTCCAGTAGGATTTTTGGACAAAGCGTATCCTTGCCTTTAGGCGGATCCATTTGTGGTTTCAGCGTGGGTGGGAAAGGACTTGGGTGCAGATTAATCAGTGAAGGTAACCTGTTATGATACTGTATTTGTTTTGTGTTTCTTCTGACCAGAAGGAGCAGGTGCTCCGTGTTACGCAACTTGGGTTAATATCGGTTTCTTGCTTTGCTCTTAGGAACAGTGAACCATTAAAATGAGTGATTTCTGGGGTAGTGTTAAGTGTGGAGGTGGATTAATTGAAGTGGAAGATTCCTGGTGTTTGTGATGCCTGCCGTTTGGTGCGACGCAGACCCGGTGTTGAGCGTGGTGAAAAAGAGGAGTCACTAACAGTCCTTTTGAGTTTTGAGTCAGAGTCTTTACCAGACAAAGTCATGTTAGGATATATCATCCTGTTAGAGCTTTTGTGCAAAATCCACTGCACTGTTTCAGGTGCAACATTTATGGCCATGCGGCAGCAGTTTGTACAGCCTGGAAGCCCAGCCAATCAGAATGAGTTTTTCCCCGCAAAAGGGTTTTATTACAGACAGAAATATACTCAGTCTGCGGTTGTGAGGCCAGTTGGACGTACTGCCAAGTTCTCTAAAACGATATTGGAGGTAGCTAATAGTAGAGAAATAAACATTCAAAGATCTGGCAACAGCTCTGGTAGACATTCCTGCAGTCAGCATGCCAATTGCACACTCCCTCAAAACTTGAGACATCTTTATTTATTTAACCTTTATTTCACTAAGCAAGTCAGTTAAGAACAAATTCTTATTTACAATGATGGCCTACCAAAAGGTAAAAGACCTCCTGCGGGGATGGGGGCTGGGATTAAAAATACAAATAAATGAAATAAAAATATAGGACAAAACATACAACAGTACATAATGAGAGACATAAGACAACAACATAGCATGGCAGCAACACATGACAACACAGCATGGTAGCAACACAACAAGACAACATGGTAGCATCACAAAACAGGGTACAAACGTTATTGGGCACAGACATTTGTGTCATTGTGTTGCACATTTTAGAGTGGCCTTTTTGTCCCCAGCACAAGGTGTACCTGTGTAATGATCACGCTCTTTAAATCGGCTTCTTGGTGGATTGATTATTTTGGCAAAGGATAAATGCTCACTAGCAGGGATGTAAACAAATTTGTGCATAGAATGAGAGAAAATAAGCTTATTGTGCGTATGGAAAATGTCTGGGATATTCTATTTCAGCTCATGAAACCAACACTTTACATGTTACGTTTGTATTTTTGTTTTGTATACAGTATACCGAATGATTCTGAACATTTCGAAGTTCCAATTTTGGCAGGCAAGTTTCAAACTCTCGCGGGAATTTGACATCACTTCGACATAAATTGTATCCCTTCTAGCAAAGACCCGCTTCCAAGGAGGAAGAGGAAAATATTTGGCGCTTCACATTCAATAACTTTGATAAACCTTACAACGTCACCCCCAGTTCCTAAGTATAGACGTGACTGCAGCTTGGACCGCACGATGAGAGGACACGTTTCAGTAAAAAATGGTAAAATGCAGTACAATTTGTAATCATTCTGATCCTAGCTAGTTAGTACAGACAAGCTAATGTTAGCTTTAGTAGCTATTTAGCTAACGTTATCAGTTAAGTTCACTTCCTTTTCTATTTGCTAAGTTTAGGGAACAGTGCGGGTCAAATGGCTTTTTTTAAATCAGCGTATTCTCTTACCAAATAAATACAGCTAGCTAGTCATGTATTGGCAATATTATACTATTGGCTGAACCAGACTGTTCCGACCTGATTTAAGCAGCAAATGCATCTGAACCTCAGAGTTAGGCCGCGATCTTTTGCCAGGCGTTGCGGACGTATGCCAGATCTTGCAACGCCCGTAATGGTATTTTACTTATCAGCTAACCATTATGTTATAGCAATCTGTTGCCTGACTGCGCAGTCGATGACGTTGCATGCTACCATTGGTTGACGCATGTAATGCCTGAACAGGGACATATACCTTTTTAAATGTTATTTATTTAACCTTGGCTATGAACGCAGGTTTAAAGTTCAAGTGAAGTGGGAAGGAGGTATTTAACACAAACAGGGAAAAATCTACCTGAACCCCCTCGAGCTGGTAATTACTACTAATTATCATTCCTGAGCTTTGACTTCTCCCACATGGTGTCCTTTGACTTCACCTATTAAGGACATTTTCTTACATTTTCAGCAGTTAAATGCAACAACAAAACATATATAAAAATCTATGTTTTTGAACACTATAATTTGTTCACCAACATGATAGCAGTACTTTTAGTTTATGGTTGACGCAGCTAGTGTTTCTCAATGAGTTCCAAGCACTTGCATGTATTACTTTTATTTAACTAGGTAAGTCGGTTAAGAACAGATTTTTATTTACAATGACTGCCTACCCCGGCCAAACCCTCACCGGGACGACACTGGGCCAATTGTGCACCACCTATGGGACTCCGAATCACTGCCTGTTGTGATACAGCCTGGTCTGTAGTGAAGCCTCCTGCACTGAGATGCAGTGCCTTAGACCGCTGCGCCACTCGGGAGCCCTGCAACCGACTGGTATTTAGGACTTCCCACTTGGTTATGAACAGCAGTATTAACCTTTATTTTTGTTATTTATTTCCCTTTAGAAATGCATGTAATAGGCCTCAGATTAGATTTGCAGAACAATTTTCTGGAAATGTTGCAAAAATGCAACTTTGGGCTTTAATGGTAGGAAAAGTGTGTGTTAAGAACCTGAAATACTATTAAAATCACATACAAATGGATCCAAAGCATTTACATGTGATGGAAATGGTAATGGTATTTATATCTGAAATCAAGTCACATTTGGTCTGATAGCCAAATTGATCATCTTGACCAATCCC
This sequence comes from Oncorhynchus gorbuscha, assembly GCF_021184085.1. NCBI lineage: Eukaryota > Metazoa > Chordata > Actinopteri > Salmoniformes > Salmonidae > Oncorhynchus > Oncorhynchus gorbuscha. Next base: position 60,425,348 of record NC_060179.1, on the reverse strand, counting down.
AATTTTTGTATTCCAATAAAAAATAAAAATCAAATGCGAAACTAATTTGTATTTTTCTATCAAAAACATATTTTTTGAAAGGATCAACTATTTTGTGAATTTTCTATTTATGGAGGACACCTAACTTGCATCTAGTAATATTTGGGTTGTCTTTTCTGGCTTAATTTGGAGAGAACCTTTGATCTTACCACCTCAACATGAAAGTGGTGAAGTTAGGTTTTGTCAATGGCAGTACTCTGAGCTCATAAGCCACTCATTTTGTTTAAAAAATATATACTTATGTTCTTTTGATGTGTATGTACGTTGCTGTAAGTGTTTGCTTGTCCATATTTGTAGAATTTGGAAGCGAAACAATCTAACTTGCCTATAAATATATGAATGTGGCCCTGTCTGTTTTACATCCCTTTAATACCAATATTGTGTTTTTGCAACACCTACAAACTACCTCTAGCTTAGAATGTTTGTTCTTCAATTTATATTTTTCTATATAATCATTACATCTTCAAGAAGAAAGGAAACATATTTAACATGTACTTGGCATGGATGTTAAACAACCTTTCCTTGTATAGGGGACCAGTGATGTCAGATGAGTGGTAGGGATGTGCATCTTTCCCTTTCAAGATGTTTTGATAAGTATCTAGTAGTGATGCGCGTGCTGGAATTGATCATTCTAAGGGTTTTCTTTCATTCTTTTTAGTCTCCTACATTAGTGAGTAAGCGTTAGGGCTTATCTGTAAGCGCCAAATAGCCTACAAGCCAAATGCTTTTGGGAATGGGCATAAAAAGTTAGTCGATCCTCAGAGGCTAAAAGGACATGTCAGCGTTTCTTTCAATAAGAGAAAAGCTGCGAAGTAGAGACTAGATGGCCAGAAATGTAATGTTTGGGAAAGATTTGGTGAAGTGGTAGAGGATGATAGCAGTGCTGGTTATGTGTGATTGTGAGGCACTATACAAATTCAACTGATGTCTTATGACGGTGAACTGCAGTCAGGTCAAGACCCTGGTGAGGACACAAATGAGCTTCCCTGAGACGGTTTCTGCAGAAATTCTTCAGTTGTGCAAACCCACAGCTGTACAGGTGGCTGATTTTGGATTATCCCACAGGTGAAGAAGGCGGATGTGGAGGTTCTGGGCTGGCGTTGTCTGCAGTTGTGAGGCCAGCTGGAGGTACTGCCAAATTCTGTAAGACTGTCGGAGGTGGCTTATGGTAGAGAAATTAACATGACATTTTCTGGCAATGGCTCTGGTGGACATTCCTGCAGTCAGCATGCCAATTGCACGCTCCCTCAAAACATGAGACGTCTGTGGTGTTGTGACAAAACTGCACATTTTAGTGGCCTTTTATTGTCCCCAGCACAAGGTGCACCTGTGTAATGATCATGCTGTTTAATCGGCTTTATAAATCAAATCAAAATCAAATCATCAAATCAAATTTTATTTGTCACATACACATGGTTAGCAGATGTTAATGCGAGTGTAGCGAAATGCTTGTGCTTCTAGTTCCGACAATGCAGTGATAACCAACAAGTAATCTAACTAACAATTCCAAAACTACTGTCTTATACACAGTGTAAGGGGATAAAGAATATGTACATAAGGATATATGAATGAGTGATGGTACAGAGCAGCATACAGTAGATGGTATCGAGTACAGTATATACATATGAGATGAGTATGTAGACAAAGCAAACAAAGTGGCATAGTTAAAGTGGCTAGTGATACATGTATTACATAAGGATGCAGTCGATGATGTAGAGTACAGTATATACGTATGCATATGAGATGAATAATGTAGGGTAAGTCACATTATATAAGGTAGCATTGTTTAAAAGTGGCTAGTGATATATTTACATTTCCCATCAATTCCCATTATTAAAGTGGCTGGAGTTGGGTCAGTGTCAATGACAGTGTGTTGGCAGCAGCCACTCAATGTTAGTGGTGGCTGTTTAACAGTCTGATGGCCTTGAGATAGAAGCTGTTTTTCAGTCTCTCGCTCCCAGCTTTGATGCACCTGTACTGACCTCGCCTTCTGGATGATAGCGGGGTGAACAGGCAGTGGCTCGGGTGATTGATGTCCTTGATGATCTTTATGGCCTTCCTGTAACATCGGGTGGTGTAGGTGTCCTGGAGGGCAGGTAGTTTGCCCCCGGTGATGCGTTGTGCAGACCTCACTACCCTCTGGAGAGCCTTACGGTTGAGGGCGGAGCAGTTGCCGTACCAGGCGGTGATACAGCCCGCCAGGATGCTCTCGATTGTGCATCTGTAGAAGTTTGAGTGCTTTTGGTGACAAGCTGAATTTCTTCAGCCTCCTGAGGTTGAAGAGGTGCTGCTGCGCCTTCTTCACGACGCTGTCAGTGTGGGTGGACCAATTCAGTTTGTCTGTGATGTGTATGCCGAGGAACTTAAAACTTGCTACCCTCTCCACTACTGTTCCATCGATGTGGATAGGGGGGTGTTCCCTCTGCTGTTTCCTGAAGTCCACAATCATCTCCTTAGTTTTGTTGACGTTGAGTGTGAGGTTATTTTCCTGACACCACACTCCGAGGGCCCTCACCTCCTCCCTGTAGGCCGTCTCGTCGTTGTTGGTAATCAAGCCTACCACTGTGTCGTCCGCAAACTTGATGATTGAGTTGGAGGCGTGCGTGGCCACTCAGTCGTGGGTGAACAGGGAGTACAGGAGAGGGCTCAGAACGCACCCTTGTGGGGCCCCCGTGTTGAGGATCAGCGGGGAGGAGATGTTGTTGCCTACCCTCACCACCTGGGGGAGGCCCGTCAGGAAGTCCAGTACCCAGTTGCACAGGGCGGGGTCGAGACCCAGGGTCTCGAGCTTGATGACGAGCTTGGAGGGTACAATGGTGTTGAATGCCGAGCTGTAGTCGATGAACAGCATTCTCACATAGGTATTCCTCTTGTCCAGCTGGGTTAGGGCAGTGTGCAGTGTGGTTGAGATTGCATCGTCTGTGGACCTAGTCTCTCAAAGCACTTCATGATGACGGAAGTGAGTGCTACGGGGCGGTAGTCGTTTAGCTCAGTTACCTTAGCTTTCTTGGGAACAGGAACAATGGTGGCCCTCTTGAACAGCAGACTGGGATAAGGATTGATTGAATATGTCCGTAAACACACCGGCCAGCTGGTCTGCGCATGCTCTGAGGGCGCGGCTGGGGATGCCGTCTGGGCCTGCAGCCTTGCGAGGGTTAACACGTTTAAATGTCTTACTCACCTCTGCTGCAGTGAAGGAGAGACCGCATGTTTTCGTTGCAGGCCGTGTCAGTGGCACTGTATTGTCCTCAAAGCGGGCAAAAAAGTTATTTAGTCTGCCTGGGAGCAAGACATCCTGGTCCGTGACTGGGCTGGGTTTCTTCTTGTAGACCGTGATTGACTGTAGACCCTGCCACATGCCTCTTGTGTCTGAGCCGTTGAATTGAGATTCTACTTTGTCTCTGTACTGTTTATTAGCTTGTTTAATAGCCTTGCGGAGGGAATAGCTGCACTGTTTGTATTCGGTCATGTTGCCAGACACCTTGCCCTGATTAAAAGCAGTGGTTCGCGCTTTCAGTTTCACGCGAATGCTGCCATCAATCCACGGTTTCTGGTTAGGGAATGTTTTTATCGTTGCTATGGGAACGACATCTTCAACGCACGTTCTAATGAACTCGCACACCGAATCAGCGTATTCGTCAATATTTTTATATGACGCAATACGAAACATGTCCCAGTCCACGTGATGGAAGCAGTCTTGGAGTGTGGAATCAACTTGGTCGGACCAGCGTTGGACAGACCTCAGCGTGGGAGCCTCTTGTTTAAGTTTCTGCCTGTAGGCAGGGATCAACAAAATGGAGTTGTGGTCAGCTTTTCCGAAAGGGGGGCGGGGCAGAGCCTTATATGCGTCGCGGAAGTTAGAGTAACAATGATCCAAGGTTTTACCACCCCTGGTTGCGCAATCGATATGCTAATAAAATTTAGGGAGTCTTGTTTTCAGATTAGCTTTGTTAAAATACCCAGCTACAATGAATGCAGCCTCCGGATAAATGGTTTCCAGTTTGCAAAGAGTTAAATAAAGTTCGTTCAGAGCCATCGATGTCTGCTTGGGGGGGGGGGGGATATAATATATGGCTGTAATTATAATCGAAGAGAATTCTCTTGGAAGATAATGCGGTCTACATTTGATTGTGAGGAATTCTAAATCAGGTGAACAGAAGGATTTGAGTTCCTGTATGTTTCTTTCATCACACCATGTCTCGTTAGTCATGAGGCATACGCCCCGCCACTCTTCTTACCAGAAAGATGTTTGTTTCTGTCGGCACGATGCGTGGAGAAACCCGTTGGCTGCACCGCATCGGATAGCGTCTTCCCAGTAAGCCATGTTTCCGTGAAGCAGAGAACGTTTCAGTCTCTGATGTCCCTCTGGAATGCTACCCTTGCTCGGATTTCATCAACCTTGTTGTCACGAGACTGGACATTGGCAAGAAGAATGCTGGGGAGTGGTGCGCGATGTGCCCTTGTCCGGAGTCTGACCAGAAGACCGCTACGTTTCCCTCTTTTTCGGAGTCGTTTTTTTGGGTCGCTGCATGCCGATCCATTCCGTTGTCCTGTTTGTAAGACAGAACACAGGATCCGCGTCGCGGAAAACATATTCTTGGTCGTACTGATGGTGAGTTGACGCTGATCTTATATTCAGTAGTTCTTCTCGACTGTATGTAATGAAACCTAAGATGACCTGGGGTACTAATGTAAGAAATAACACGTAGAAAAACAAAAGACTGCATAGTTTCCTAGGAACGCGAAGCGAGGCGGCCATCTCTGTCGGCGCCGGAAGTATGTCTATGGCACTTCTGTCAGGTGGATGGATTATCTTGGCAAAGGAGAAATGCTCACTAACAGGGATGTAAAAGAACAAGTTTGTGCACTACATTTGAGAAATAACCTTTGCATGGAAAATGTCTGGGCTATTTTATTTTGGCTCATGAAACATGGGACCAACGCTTGGTACCATGCGTTTTTAAAAATATTTTTGTTCAGTGTACATTTTCACTGGAACAGGAGTGGAGTGTTCTTTCCGCATATTGAGAGAATGCGAATTAGCAGTCGGTACCTCTACCGACGGTCCCTATCTTTATCAGTGTTGAACTTAATATGATAAGCTGATATTTAATATTTCAGAAACATGTTGGGTCATTTTCACAGATTTCTATTTCCTTACAACGGGTCAAACTGATTTCATTTTGGAAATACTTTTTATTTTTTGTATTGCGTTCTCTCCCGGCGCCTAAACATCTTTGCTCTGCGAAAGAAGCTGAGATGACAACTTTACCGACGTCAACTAGATTGACACATTCGTTCTATAGATTTAAAACATTATTCCTGGTGAGCAAGGATTTATTTAGTCTTTTAGGGCAACCTGTAATGACAGAAGAGAAGCTGCATGTATCTAATTATAGACAGTTGACTAACAAATTGAGAGCTTGGAACAAAGGTTCTATCTGCAAAAAGATGATTGAGATAATTGGCTTTCATGTTCTGAACTCTGTTTTCAGCAATTTGTCTTATTTTTTTTAATGTATTAACATGACTTGGGGGTAGCCTTGTTTTTTTCAATGGTCTGTCAATAACTCAATTGTTGAAATTATAAGCAGAAATGTATCTAAATTAGGCAAAAGAAAAATCACTGATTGTTCCAGCTCTGGCTGTAGCCTACAGCGCATTTCCTATATTTGTGGGTTAGGGTTTGGTGGGGGCCTCAGTTTTTCACTTATTTATATAGATGGGCTTTTAGCAATTGGGTGCGGGTTAACAAAAAGCTGATTCGTGCATTGAACTGCATCGATTTGTTCTAACATTTGTTGCATGAACACATTCATTTTCCATTCATAGTTTTACAATCTGCTACTGGTGGAGCTCATGAGATTGGGCCTCTGTGCTGGATCTGAGCTTGACTTCTTCTGTGTAGGGCTGGGCGATTTTATATATATTTTTCATTGGATAACAATAATGATCATCACGATATTAATCAAATGTTTAAAAGGTAAACCCTTAAGTCATGAGCAAGAAAAAAAAAAATAGTTCAATTCAATATGCATTAAAACTGTTACAAACTAATGGCACATCACAGTTTGGGGTAGTTGTCTTGCAAGCAAGAATGACAAGTCTGTCTACTGTCTCTAGCTTTAATGATTTATCACAATTTTAATGAAATGTTTAAAAGGTTAATTTCTGCTAAAGACTACAGCCTGCCTGAATAAACCGAAGGCTTTCATGTTTCTTATTCATTGTCAAAGTAGAACTCACAAATAACATTGACTCCACTTTTTAAAAAAAAGCTATAAAGCCTTACAAGTTATGAACAATAAATAAAATAATAGTGCAAGTCAATATGCATTATAACTAATGGCACATCATAGCTGAAGTTGGGGTAGTTGTCTTACAAGCAAGAAAGACAAGTCTGTCTACGGTCTCTGGCTTTAAAGCTCTTTAAAGTTTTTTTTGGGTGGATCTTCCACCAGTCCAGTGGATTGGTTTCACGGTCAGCATCAGTAGACTGAAGGTAGCAGCTGAGTTTTCAGTAAGACCTGTGGTGGTGTAGCATGGCTTTTGGAAAAATCTGCCCGGTGACTCTTTTTAGCTGGCAGTTGAGGTGAAGCAGCAGCAACGTCTCCCTGTGCTGGGCTTGGGTTTTCATGTCCCTCATTGAATATCTCTGAGACAGTTTTGCTTTTATGTGGCCCACCTTCTTTTTGATGTAATGTGTTTTAAACCGAGGGTCGACCAACACGCCTTTGTCCAGGAGGTCATCTGTGGCTAGATCATCATATTTCTCTTGCAGATAGTCCATGACCAACGTTTTGATGGTTTGGGTGAGCTCTGTTTCACCATCATCAGGTTTGACTGAGTCCCCAGGAGGCGAGGGCGTCAATGAGCTCCTGCTATAGCTTCACCCGTGTGGTTGTCAGGAAAGTGTGATGTTTGAAGGCATTTATTTCGAAGATTCCACTCTTTGTCAATATAGTGTATAGTAAGGATAATATAAGGCTCTGATGTGCGACTAGACCACAGATTGGTAGTAGTAGCAAAATACGTCACCTGTCTTGAGCTTTTCCTTAACTAATTCTCTACACTATTTGAGTTTAGGCAGTGCAGTGTGAGGGAAATGTTTGTGGCCAGGGAGCATATACCCGGGGTCAATTTAAATTGATCAACCTCTTGAAACCTTTGACTGCTAATTGGTAGCATGTCCTTAGCAATGCAATGCATAATAGCATTTGTGATGTCTTTTCGATTTTTGCTCGTAAGGCATAAACGCTGTCAGCGTTGACTGCTTCGGGGGAACATCCCTAGATTGGCTGGTGCTTGGTTTTATCAATACCGTGGCTCAAACTTTCTGCATGTTATGAAGAGTGATTTTGCTTCAGATTGTGGAAAAGGTTTGTTGTATTACCAGACTTGGTAGCCACCTGTCTACGGCACAATTTGCACCCAACGTTGCTCTGCTCTTTGTCGGACTTCAAAAAGCCAAACCACTTCCAAATAACTGAAACAGTTGAACCCTTTTTATCAATTTCTTTGTTGGAAGCTGCTCCTTCTCCATGGCTCAGTGCCGCTGTTTTTGCCTACATCATTCAATTTTCGTGCTTAAGTGGCTACGCCATCACTCAAGGTGCTAAGTGGTTTTTAGTGGGCGTATACTTTCCACGTGCATGTTGTCACTTCTCTGCACGTTCCTGCTGCTTCAGAGGTGAAATGGACTGCTGTACCTAATTATTCTATATCAACATAATCAAATTAATATTAATGTTTTTATATTGTTATTGAGGGAAGTAATTCCCTCTAATTATTGATATATCTCCCAGCCCTACTTCTGCGTGTGTAAATGGTGTACGCTCAGTGGCAAATTTAACCTCTGGGATATGTGGGACACTTGCGTCCCATCCCACCTGGCCAAAAGCCTGGGAAAATGCAGAGTGCCAAATTCAAATAAATTACTATAAAAAATTAAACTTTCATTAAATCACACAGGCAAGATAGCAAATTAAAGCTACACTTATTGTGAATCCAGCCAACATGTCAGATTTCAAAAAAGCTTTTCGGCGAAAGCAAACAATGCTATTATCTGAGGATAGCACCTCCGTAAACAAAAGAGAAAGCATATTTTAACCCTGCAGGTGCGACACAACGCAGAAATAAAAATATAATTCATGCCTTACCTTTGACGAGCTGCTTTTGTTGGCACTCCAATATGTCCCATAAACATCACAAATGGTCCTTTTGTTCGATTAATTCCGTCTATATATCCAAAATGTCAATTTATTTGGCGCATTTGATTGATCCAGTAAAACACCGGTTCCAACTTGAGCAACGTGACTACAAAATATCTCAAAAGTTACCTGTAAACTTTGTCAAAACATTTCAAACTACTTTTGTAATAAAACTTTAGGTATTTTTTTAATGTAAATAATCGGTTAAATTGAAGACTGGATGATCTGTGTTCAATACAGGAAGAAAACAAACTGAAGCATGCTTTCTGGTCACGCGCCTCTATCTAACAGTACACTTCAAGTGACCCTCGTTCAAGATGGCCGTACTTCTTCATTACACAAAGGAATAACCTTAACCAATTTCTAAAGACTGTTGACATCCAGTGGAAGCAATAGGAACTGGAAGAAGGTCCCTTAGAAATCTAGATTCCCAATGAAAACTCATTGAAAAGAGTGACCTCAATAAACAAAACAAAAATCTGAATGGTTTGTCCTCTTTTTTTTCCTGCTAAATAAGTTCTGTTAGACTCAGACATTATTCAACCTGTTTTAGAAACTTCACTGTTTTCTATCCAAATCTACTAATATGCATATCTTATATTCTGGGGAAGGGTAGCAGGCAGTTGAATTTGGGCATGCATTTCATCTGGATGTGAAAATACTGTCCCCTGTCACCAAATATTTGTTTAAATTTGTGAACTTCTATTAGATACGCTACCCCGTTCACGAAAATGGTTAGTTCCTATAGACAGCGAGTCATTTAGAAAGCATGCAGACAGAGGCATTCAGTTACTGTTCGGTGGAATGTTAGAATGGGCTAAATGAATGACCTAGGCATACTATGTAGGCAGTTTATCGGAGCCGTAAAGGAGATTAGGCATCTACCACTCCACTACCACTGTCAGATTAGGGGGGCGATATATCCTTTATTTTTTTATTTTTGTCCCCTTCACTTTGGTTCTGAAATCGCCATCACCCACGAATTGACTTGGCACTTTTGCAGATATTTATCCTATACAAATTAGCTGATATAGCTAATGGCTATACACGGAGTGTACAAAACGTTAGGGACACCATCCTAATATTTAGTTGCACCCCCATTTGCCCACAACTGCCTCAATTGGGGGTGGCAGGTAGCCTACTGGTTATAGCGTTGGGCCAGTAACTGAAAGGTTGCTAGATTGAATCCCCGAGCTAACAAGGTAAAAATCTCTCGGTCTGCCGCTGAACAAGGCAGTTAACCCACTGTTCCTAGGCCGTCATTGTAAATAAGAATTAGCTCTTAACTGACTTGCCTAGTTAAATAAATAAATTGTTGGCATGGATTCTACAAGGTGTCAAGTGTTACACAGGGATGCTAGTACCTGTTGACTATATGCTTTCCACAGTTGTCAAGTTGGCTGGATGCCTTTGGGTCGTGGACCATTCTTCATACACAGGAAACTGAGTGCGGAAAGACCCCGCAGCATTGCAGTTCTTGACGCACTTAAACCGGTGCGCATGGCACCTACTACCATACTTTGTTCAAAGGCATTTAAATATTTTTAAGCCCATTCACCCTCTGAATGGCACACATGCACAATCCATGTCTCAATTGTCTCGAGGCTTAAAAATCCTTCTTTAACCTGTCCTCCACTTCATATACACTGCTTTGAAGTGGATCATAGCTTTCACCTGGTTAGTCTGTCATGAAAAGAGCGGACTGAACACAGCGGTGCAGATCACTTCAAGATAAAAACGTAATATTCAAACTGACTAAATATTAGCACTTCACTCCACCTACTCATGGGTAATAACCTTCAATTTGGATAACAAATAAGGCTAGAGAATTGTATCTACCAAAATAAACCAACCAAACATGTTTGAGAAGCATGGAGAACCAATCCCCAAAAGAACACGAGACTCTTCAACGGACAGACGATTTATGCTTTTTCACCACCCGGAATGCTAGTTGAAGGCGGAAAGAAGTTGAAGGCGAGCCTCCAAGATGAGTGACACAAGCTGTGACAACGAAGGAAACGGACAAGCTAAAAGGTACATTCAATAAGATGTAAACGGAAGTTTAATGAACTTCAAAAAGGAGAACATCTTTGAGAGAAGCCTTGACATACAGACAAGATCTATGAGAGAGAATCTGTTACTTACTGGTATCAAAGAAAAAGGTGCAAATCGTGGTGAAATAATTATTTCTTAGTGCTGCAGATCCCAGATGTTGTTGTAGACAAAATCCAACTCTGAACATGTACACCGTTTAGGACTGGGATATGAGCACCCAATCATTGCCCATGTTTTTATTTATTTTTAAATAACTGGTTAAAAGCCTGGGTAAAAGACACACTGGCATGAATGATCAGTTCCTGAAAGAAGTTGCAGAACGGTGCAAAGTTCTGCACCCACTCTTCAAGGAGAATAGATTAATAGGGAAATGTGTAGCTCTCCTAGTCTGTATATTGATAACATAATGTTCACACACCCATACTACTCCATGGCTATTCTAAATATTTAAGTTCCCATGGAGTTGAACAATGGAACACCCAATACTATCCATGGAAGGGATTGTAATAAAAATGGGGAAAACAAAATACAACAATTAATAAAGAAATAAGCTACAACTACACCATTCAAGGACTGTTGTAACATAATTAGTATTTGACTTATCTATTTATAAAATATTATAAATATTAAGATTTCATTAGAAGAAAGGATAATTAACTCTATGCATCAAGTATAAGGAACTGGAAAAAAAGTACTCAATCAACATGGTAGGGATAAGAACACTGCAAACAGAGGGCATAAAAAGCACAGTATGTGCAGGTGTATTGTGATGGAAGGTAGGGTGTGTTTTTGCGTTTGGAAAAGTGTGGAGTTAAGTGAGTGAAAATGGTTGCGAATACCAGAGCTGTCACTAGAGTTGCTAGTGCGCGATGGGACAAGAACATCCCTGCCGGCCAAACCCTCCCCTAACCCGGACGATGCTGAGCCATTTGTGCGCCGCCCCACAGCTGTCGCGACCAGCTGTGTCAGAGCCTGGACTCGAGCACAGAATCTCTAGTGGCACAGCCAGCACTACAATGCAGTCAGTGCCTTAAACCACTGTGCCACTCGGGAGGCCCGACTCCAAAGCCCGACCCCAACTCTAAAGTATAATACATCCTGTGTGATTTCAACAGATTTGTTAAATTAACATTTGTCTTTGGATAATTTCTATCTAACATTCCAACCTCGGTTAGCATGATCTATTAAATGATGGCGTTCTACTATTTGTATTAATTTGCACTACTGTCAACGACTGACTTTTTTATTTTGAAGTCTAATTGCAAAGTCCACTATTGTGGCTAGCTTCACAGATGGGTACGACCACCATTAATCAAATAACTGTCTTATGAATTTGGGTTATTTTAGATGACACCTAGCTATATAGTTAGCTCGCTAACTATATAGCTACTGAAACAGATGTCGTTTTGCTATGTTTTTGGGGAAGAACATTGTTTGCATCCATGAGCTAGCTAGTTTTTATTTTATTACCAGCACTGTATATGTGGATATATTGAAGCAACATCTCAAGACATCAGTCAGGAAGTTAAAGCTCGGTTGCAAATGGGTCTTCCAAGTGGATAATGACCCCAAGCATACTTCCTAAGGTGTGGTAAAAGCCAACAAATTCAAGGTATTGGAGTGGCCGTCAAAGCCCTGACCTCAATCCCATACATTTGTGGGCAGAACTGAAAAAGTGTGTGCGAGCAAGGAGGCCTACAAACCTGACTCCGTTACACCAGCTCTGTCAGGAGGAATGGGCCACAATTCACCCAATTTATTGTGGGAAGCTTGTGGAAGGCTACCTGAAATGTTTGACCCAAGTTAAACAATTTATAGGCAATACGACCAAATAATAATTTGAGTGTATGTAAACTTCTGACTCACTGGGAAAGAGATGAAAAAATTAAAAGCTGAAATCATTCTCTTCTATTATTCTGACATTTCACATTCTTAAAATGAAGTTTTGATCCTAACTGAACTAAGACAGGGAATTTTTACTTGGATTAAATTTCAGGAATTGTGAAACTGATTTTAAATGTATTTGACTAAGGTGTATGTAAATCTCCGACTTCACTGTACCTAGGCAAGTCAGTTATGAACAAATTCTTATTTACAATGATTGCCTACCCCGGCCAAACCTGGACAATGCTGGGTCAATTGTGCGCCACCCTATGGGACTCTCAATCACGGCCAGATGTGATACCGCCTGGATTCGAACCAAGGACTCTAGTGATGCCTCTTGAACTGAGATGCAGTGCCTTAGACTGCTGTGTGTGTGAACTATTTAACTGTACTAGAATGCTTAAATGGCCGCATAAAAAAAAAAAAAAAATCAGTATTGTTTATTTTGGCAAGGAAAGTATCGGCCAAAAATGTATTATCGGTGCATCACTAGTGTGTGTATATATATATTGGAAATGCTTTTGGCGGCACTGTGCTCTTTTCAAAGGATGTGTCCCATTTATGTATGTTTACAGGAAATGCATTCAACAATTTTAGATGACATTTTGTGGGAAAAAGACTGGGGGAGGTGCAAAATATACTTCTCCCATGGGCAAAAAAAATCGAAAGGATTGACTATTAGCAATTTTGATCTGAGTGTGCAAATTGTCCAAACAGATCTGCAAAGTAGATGGATGATTTAAGTATGTTATTGAACCATGAACAGATATGGCTCATTAATAGTGGATGATATTGCCACTTCTTTTTGCCATATGTTCAATCGAAGCCTACAATAAAGTGTGTGCCCTCAGGCCTGGGGGGAAGCTATAGTCATTCTGCTACCAAAGAATAGTAAAGCCCCCTTTACTGACTCGAATAGCTGACAGCCTGTTACCAACCCTTTGTAAACTTCTGGAAAAAATGGTGTTTGACCAGATACAATGCTATTTCATAGTAAAGAAATTAAGACTTTCAGCACGCGTATAGGGAAGGACACTCGACAAGCACAGCACTTACAAAAATGACTGATTGGCTGAGAGAAATTGCTAAAATGATTGGGGGGGGGGACTGTTTTGTTAGACATCAGTGCAGCTTTTGACATTTTTGATCATAGTCTGCTGCTGGAAAAATGTATGTGTTGTGGCTTTACACCCCCTGCTATAAAGAGTTACTTGTCTAACAGAACACAGGTGTTGTTCTTTAATGGAGTCCTCTACAACATAATCCAAGTAAAATCAGGAATTCCCCAGGGTAGCTGCTTAACTCTAACGACATGCCACTGGCTTTGAGTAAGGCCAGTGTGTCTATGTATGCGGATGATTCAACACTATACACGTCAGCTACTACAGCGACTGAAATGACTGCAACACTTAAAGAGCTACAGTTATTTTCGAAATTTGTTGCAAGGAATAACAATTTTTTCCATTAACCTAGAAATACTGCCAAAAATAATTTACTGAAACTTGTTACAAATGTAGTCGCCCATGGTTCACCAAATGTATTTTGAGGCAAAGTACTTGAAGCACATTTTTTTCCATATGTCCCCATCTCCACTAACTGAAGATAATTGTAATTATAAAGATCTAGTCCATTTGAAAAAAATGGAGGCCTCTTACAAATTTGAGCAAAGTGCATAGAATTAAAAGCTATTGTTGGATATTATTAATCCTAATCGGTCAGTTTTTTGCATGGATGATACATGGGATAGTACTGGAAACAATAGAACATTGAAATCTAGGAAACCTGGCTTTCTATTCATAGCTGACTTTTGAAAAGACTTGATAAAAGTATGACTGGAATTTACTTATAAATGTCTGTAATATTTCAATTTAGGTACATCTCTTATGAAATGGGTTAAAGTTATGCCTTTTTATTTATTATGGATCCCGATCAGCTATTCTTCCTGGGGTCCAGCAAAATTTTAAGGCAGTTTATACAAATTTAAAACATTACAATACATTCAGATTTCACAACACACCGTGTGCCCTCAGGCCCCAACTCCACCACTACCACATATCTACATTACTAAATCTGTGTGTGTGCCAATGTTTGTTACCGGCTTCATTTACGTACCAAAAAATTGGCAGCTGTGCCATATAAATTGAAAAATAGGAAAGAGGATAAGTTCATTAGAGTTACCAGCCTCAGAAATTGCAGCCCAAATAAATGCTTCAGAGTTCAATTAACAGACATCTCAACATTAACTGTTCAAAGGAGACTGCGTGAATCAGACCTTCATGGTCGATTTGCTGCAAAGAAACTACTACTAAAGGACACCAATAAGAAGAGACTTGCTTGGGCCAAGAAAAATGAGCAATGGACTTAGGACCGATGGAATTTTGTCCTTTTGGTCTGAGTCCAAATTTGAGATTTTTGGTTCCAACCGCCATGTTTGTGTGACGCAGACTAGGTTAACGGATGATCTCTGCATGTGTGGTTCCCACCGTGAAGCATGGAGGAGGTGGTGTTATGGTGTGTGGGTGCTTTGTGGTGATGCTGTCTGTGATTTATTTAGAATTCAAGGCACACTTAACCAGTATGGCTGCCACAGCATTCTGCAGCGATATGCCATGCCATCTGGTTTGGGCTTAGTGGGACTATGACCCAAAACACACCTTCAGGCCGTGTAAGGGCTATTTGACCAAGAAGTAGAGTGATGGAGTGCTGCGTCAGATGACCTGGCCTCCACAATCACCCGACCTCAACCCAATTGAGATGGTTGGGGATTGGTTGGACCGAAGAGTGACGGAAAAGCAGTCAGCAAGTGCTCAGCATATGTGGGAACTCCTTCAAAACATTTGGAAAAGCATTCCAGGTGAAGCTGGTTGAGAGAATGCCAAGAGTGTGCAAAGATGTCAAGGCAAAGGGTGGCTACTTTTGAAGAATATCAAATAAAATAGATTTTTATTTGTGGAACACTGTTTTGGTTACTACATGATTCCATGTGTTATTTCATAGTTTGTCTTCACTATTCTACAATGTAGAAAATTGTAAAAAAATAAAAAAAAAAAACTTGGATGAGTAGGTGTGTCCAAACGTACGACTGTACTGTGTGTATATTATAACATATATTGGGGATTGGAAATGATGCAATTACATTGATGGAAGCTACAATCTATCTGTGCTATTTAAGCTGATCTGACCCCCCCCCCCCCCCCACAAAAAATGTTTGGATTTCACCTCCCCATCTTGAAATCAAATGGAAGTTGAGCTTCTTTTCACCTCCCGCTTTGGCCGCTTTGGCCATGCAGTGTGCCTTGAAAAAGTGATTCCTCGTCATGAAATTATCAATTTTACCCCGTTTATCTAAAAATGACTATATACACTTTGTATAAAGCTAAACTTGTCGATGGTGAACCTGAACAGTCTTTTCAGCAGGTAGGATATGTCTCTGGTAAAACACAATTTTCGAAAGCACCAAGATAACAATTGCAGCTTTCAAAACAACTCAACTCTGGGGGGGGAATAGCTCCGACTGGGAAAAAATTGTTGGTCATTCAACTCGAAATTCCAAGTCAACTCTGGTATATTTCTAGAGATCGGACATTCCGACCGGAAGATTACCAACATGATTTGACCCTGTATTTTTCCTGAGTTGACATTTTTCTTGAAAGCACCCCAAAATCTAGAAAATGACATGGGTCAGTCAACTAATAAAACCTAATATAATGCAAGCTATTGTCACATTTGAGTGCTGAAGGTGCCATGCAGATGATCAGGCTGCCTGCATTGCGTTGGGCATAGTGCGCAGTTTGACTATGTTACTGATATTCCCTAGGGTTGTTCGGCATGCAAAATGATATGTAGATCACTGAGTATCAACACCGTTATATGCTGAGTCTGACACTGAAGGAAAGGATGCATGAGTTGTCACAATATTTTGTATTTTTGGTAGGTAGGTAGGAAACTTACGTCAGCAAAACATTTGAGTGAATTGGTGATTTGCAACGCTATAATACATACATGCATGCATACATACATACATTGCGAAAGTATTCGGCCCCCTTGAACTTTGCGACCTTTTGCCACATTTCAGGCTTCAAACATAAAGATATAAAACTGTATTTTTTTGTGAAGAATCAATAAGTGGGACACAATCATGAAGTGGAACGACATTTATTGGATATTTCAAACTTTTTTTTAACAAATCAAAAACTGAAAAATTGGGCGTGCAAAATTATTCAGCCCCTTTACTTTCAGTGCAGCAAACTCTCTCCAGAAGTTCAGTGAGGATCTCTGAATGATCCAATGTTGATCTAAATGACTAATGATGATAAATACAATCCACCTGTGTGTAATCAAGTCTCCGTTTAAATGCACCTGCACTGTGATAGTCTCAGAGGTCCGTTAAAAGCGCAGAGAGCATCATGAAGAACAAGGAACACACCAGGCAGGTCCGAGATACTGTTGTGAAGAAGTTTAAAGCCGGATTTGGATACAAAAAGATTTCCCAAGCTTTAAACATCCCAAGGAGCACTGTGCAAACGATAATATTGAAATGTAAGGAGTATCAGACCACTGCAAATCTACCAAGACCTGGCCGTCCCTCTAAACTTTCAGCTCATACAAGGAGAAGACTGATCAGAGATGCAGCCAAGAGGCCCATGATCACTCTGGATGAACTGCAGAGATCTACAGCTGAGGTGGGAGACTCTGTCCATAGGACAACAATCAGTCGTATAAAGTGTCGTTTAAAATTTGCCACAAGCCACCTGGGAGACACACCAAACATGTGGAAGAAGGTGCTCTGGTCAGATGAAACCAAAATTGAACTTTTTGGCAACAATTCAAAACGTTATGTTTGGCGTAAAAGCAACACAGCTCATCACCCTGAACACCCTATCCCCACTGTCAAACATGGTGGTGGCTGCATCATGGTTTGGGCCTGCTTTTCTTCAGCAGGGACAAGGAAGATGGTTAAAATTGATAAAAAAGATGGATGGAGCCAAATACAGGACCATTCTGGAAGAACCTGATGGAGTCTGCAAAAGACCTGAGACTGGGACGGAGATTTGTCTTCCAACAAGACAATGATCCGAAACATAAAGCAAAATCTACAATGGAATGGTTCAAAAATAAACATATCCAGGTGTTAGAATGGCCAAGTCCAGACCTGAATCCAATCGAGAATCTGTGGAAAGAACTGAAAACTGCTGTTCACAAATGCTCTCCATCCAACCTCACTGAGCTCGAGCTGTTTTGCAAGGAGGAATGGGAAAAATGTTCAGTCTCTCAATGAGCAAAACTGATAGACATACCCCAAGCAACTTACAGCTGTTATCGCAGCAAAAGGTGGCGCCACATAGTATTAACTTAAGGGGGCTGAATAATTTTGCACACCCAATTTTTCAGTTTTTGATTTGTTAAAAAAGTTTGAAATATCCAATAAATGTCGTTCCACTTCATGATTGTGTCCCACTTGTTGTTGATTCTTCACAAAAAAAATACAGTTTTATATCTTTATGTTTGAAGCCTGAAATGTGGCAAAAGGTCGCAAAGTTCAAGGGGGTCGAATACCTTCAAGGCACTGTATATATAAATAAATCATTTGGATCAGTTTTGGGGTCCGTGGACCGACGCAGTACTCTCAAACATTTGCATCGGGGACTGATTTGTATTGTTAAAGCTGTAATGATTTACCGAGTGGACATGTTTCTAATGTTTGAGGCTATTGATGCCACAAATATACTGACTCAAACAAATACTATTAATGGATACACCCTGGGTCTAAGGAGATGCACTATGTAATGTTTGACTTTTGTTGTTTTGTTTAGGGCCTATACAGGATGCAATTTAGGAAACTTGTTTTTCCAATGTTGGGTCTCAGGGTTAAGGAGGACAGTGCAGGGTGGGATATGGCAGGGAAAACCTACCTCAGTCCAGAGATGGAAGATGTCACTGTCCTTCTAATTATCCTAAATTGAAGATTGAAATACTGCTAGTTTGTAATTAAACTGCCTTTTTCATCCTCATGCTAGGTAGCAAAGGCCATTTTGGGATAGCCCATATAACTTTGTGCTGAACAACAAAGGAGCCTGATTGTCTGACTATCATTTTGTTGCTCAACGCAACGTGCCATTCTAAAATAGCTGCTGTGGCTTCTGCTACCTAGCATGAGTACAAAGGCAGTTTGAAATACCGTTAGCTTTTTAATCTTCCTGATGTAATTTTGGATAATGGCATAATTAGGAGTACGGCGACATCTTCCATCTCTGGATGAGGTACGTTTTCTCAGCCATATCTTGCGCCGGCTCCACACTTCCCTCATTTTGGCAGCCGTGCCTTCTGACCTGAGTTTTTGTATTCACTGCCTGAATCTCAGGTCAGAACGATCTGGCTAGTATTGGCTCACACTTTCTTTTTACCACTACCACCCATTTTTGCATTGTTCAACCCTGACTGTAACTGAATCAATTGTAACAAAAGGCATTGCTGTCATTAAAACTTATTAAAACCTCTATTTCAGTTCCCCCTCTTCCTCTCCCCGCTCTGCGCCTCATGGTCCCACCACTGCGCCTGGTCTCAGCAGCCATCTGGCAAACGATCCAGCAGAGTCACGTGATGGATTATGGGGTGCTGGAGGAGTTTGTTACCATGGTCACAGATGTGGTTCCAGAGCTTCTGAATGACAGTCAGAGGGCCCAACTTATTCTGGGTCTTCGAGCACGGGTGAGAGGGAGGGACGGAACTAGTGCTCTTGTGCGGAAAGATGAGATGAACATATTGAGTCATGCATGTCTTCCCCTCTTCATTTTCTGACTTGGATGCTCTGCTTTCAGCTGGTCCTGGAGTTGTGTCGCTCAAAGCCGTTCACAGACCTCCAGACCATTCAGCCACACCTGGACAGGATAAAGACCCTTACACCTCTCTGGGGGACACAGGTGAGCTCCTCACGGGCAGAGAATCCACTAATGTCTGTCGGTCATAAATATTTCTGATATGACTGATCCATTAGGTCAAACATATGCAGCATAAATGAAAAGCTATCATTTAGGATGTCCTGATTTAAGGCAACATTTATATTCTGTGTTTAAGGCTGATGCAGAGGTGGGATTATCTGAATCCAGCTTCCTGGGGCTGGTTCAAACCCTTCTGAAAGACCCAGATGAGAGGGAACATTTCTTCCAGGTCAGTGGGTATGGAATAGTTGTCAGTTCCATGTGACTGCTGTATGTTTCCACAAATGAAAAATCCCAGGAGATTATTTAAGAGGTGGCTAATATTCCTTTACTCATAGGAATATGAGTAAAAATATAATCCTGACCAACCTGCCTTCTAAATACACCTCTGCTGTCTTCAACCAGGGTCTCAGCGATCACTGCCTCATTGCCTGCGTCCGTAATGGGTCCGCGGTCAAACGACCACCCCTCATCACTGTCAAATGCTCCCTAAAACACTTCAGCAAGCAGGCCTTTCTAATTGACTTGGCCCGGGTATCCTGGAAGGATATTGACCTCATCCCGTCAGTAGAGGATGCCTGGATATTATTTTTAAAAGTGCTTTCCTCATTATCTTAAATAAGCATGCCCCATTCAAAAAATGTAGAACTAAGAACAGATATAGTCCTTGCTCTATAGTCCTTGGTCTTGACCAGCACAAAAACATCCTGTGGCATACTGCATTAGCATCAAATAGCCACCGCGATATGCAACTTTTCAGGGAAGTTAGGAACCAATATACACAGGCAGTTAGGAAAGCAAAAACTAGCTTTTTCAAACAAATTTGCATCCTGTAGCACAAACTCCAAAAAGTTCTCGGACACTGTAAAGTCCATTGAGAATAAGAGCACCTCCTTCCAGCTTCCCACTGCACTGAGGCTAGGAAACACAGCAACCACTGATAAATCTACGATAATCGAGAATTTCAATAAGCATTTTTCTACGGCTGGCCATGCTTTCCACCTGCCTCCCCCATTTCACCTTCACCCAAATCCAGATAGCTGATGTTCTGAAAGAGCTGCAAAATGTGTACCCCTACAAATCAGCTGGGCTAGACCATCTGGAACCTCTCTTTCTAAAATTATCTGCTGCAATTGTTGCAATCCCTATTACTAGCCTGTTCAACCTCTATTTAGTATAGTCTGAGATCCCTAAAGATTGGAAAGCTGCCGCGGTCATCCCCCTCTTCAAAGGGGAGACACTCTTGACCCAAACTGTTAGACCTATATCCATCCTGCCCTGCCTTAAGTCTTCAAAAGCCAAGTTAACAAACAGATCACCAACTATTTTGAATCCCACCGTACCTTCTCTGCTATGCAATCTGGTTGCCGAACTGGTTATGGGTGCTGCTCAACCATGCTCAAGGTCCTAATCGATATCATAACCGCCATCGACGAGAAAATATTGTGCAGCCGTATTCATCAACCTGACCAAGGCTTTCAACTCTGTCACTCACCGCATTCTTATCGGCAGACTCAACAGCCTTGGTTTCTCAAATGACTGCCTCGCCTGGTTCACCAACTACTTCTCAGACAGAGTTCAGTGTGTCAAATCGGAGGGCATGTTGTCCGGACCTCTGGCAGTCTCTATGGGGGTACCACAGGGTTCAATTCTTGGGCCGACTCTTTTCTCTGTATAGATCAATGATGTCGCTCTTACTGCTGGTGATTCTCTGTTCCACCTCCACGCAGACGACACCATTCTGTATACTTCTGGCCCTTCTTTGGACACTGTTAACTAACTTCCAGATGAGCTTGAATGCCATAACTCTCCTTCCGTAGCTTCCAACTGCTTTTAAATGCAAGTAAAACTAAATGCATGCTATCGGTTGAAGAGCTACTCGCCGGTCTAGCATCACTACACTAGATGGTTCTGACTTAGAATATGTGGACAACTACAAATACCTAGGTGTCTTGTTAAGACTGTAAATTCTCCTTCTAGACTTGCATTAAGCATCTCCAATCCAAAATTGAATCTAGAATCGGCTTCCTATTTCACAACAAAGCATACTTCACTCATGCTGCCAAACATACTGACTGTCCTACCGATCCTTGACTTTGATGTCATTTACAAAATAGTCTCCAAATCTCTACTCAGACTACATCGAATTTGCTATCACAGTGCCATCCGTTTTGTCACCAAAGCCCCATACAGTGCCTTGCGAAAGTATTCGGCCCCCTTGAACTTTGCGACCTTTTGCCACATTTCAGGCTTCAAACATAAAGATATAAAACTGTATTTTTTTGTGAAGAATCAACAAGTGGGACACAATCATGAAGTGGAACGACATTTATTGGATATTTCAAACTTTTTTTTAACAAATCAAAAACTGAAAAATTGGGCGTGCAAAATTATTCAGCCCCTTTACTTTCAGTGCAGCAAACTCTCTCCAGAAGTTCAGTGAGGATCTCTGAATGATCCAATGTTGACCTAAATGACTAATGATGATAAATACAATCCACCTGTGTGTAATCAAGTCTCCGTATAAATGCACCTGCACTGTGATAGTCTCAGAGGTCCGTTAAAAGTGCAGAGAGCATCGTGAAGAACAAGGAACACACCAGGCAGGTTCGAGATACTGTCGTGAAGAAGTTAAGCCGGATTTGGATACAAAAAATATTTCCCAAGCTTTAAACATCCCAAGGAGCACTGTGCAAGCGATAATATTGAAATGTAAGGAGTATCAGACCACTGCAAATCTACCAAGACCTGGCTGTCCCTCTAAACGTTCAGCTCATACAAGGAGAAGACTGATCAGAGATGCAGCCAAGAGGCCCATGATCACTCTGGATGAACTGCAGAGATCTACAGCTGAGGTGGGAGACTCTGTCCATAGGACAACAATCAGTCGTATAAAGTGTCGTTTAAAATTTGCCACAAGCCACCTGGGAGACACACCAAACATGTGGAAGAAGGTGCTCTGGTCAGATGAAACCAAAATTGAACTTTTTGGCAACAATGCAAAATGTTATGTTTGGCGTAAAAGCAACACAGCTCATCACCCTGAACACACCATCCCCACTGTCAAACATGGTGGTGGCAGCATCATGGTTTGGGCCTGATTTTATTCAGCAGGGACAGGGAAGATGGTTAAAATTGATGGGAAGATGGATGGAGCCAAATACAGGACCATTCTGGAAGAACCTGATGGAGTCTGCAAAAGACCTGAGACTGCGACGGAGATTTGTCTTCCAACAAGACAATGATCCAAAACATAAAGCAAAATCTACAATGGAATGGTTCAAAAATAAACATATCCAGGTGTTAGAATGGCCAAGTCCAGACCTGAATCCAATCGAGAATCTGTGGAAAGAACTGAAAACTGCTGTTCACAAATGCTCTCCATTCAACCTCACTGAGCTCGAGCTGTTTTGCAAGGAGGAATGGGAACAAATGTCAGTCTCTCGATGTGCAAAACTGATAGAGATATACCCCAAGCGACTTACAGCTGTAATCGCAGCAAAAGGTGGCGCTACAAAGTATTAACTTAATGGGGCTGAATAATTTTGCACACCCAATTTTTCAGTTTTTGATTTGTTAAAAAAGTTTGAAATATCCAATAAATGTTGTTCCACTTCATGATTGTGTCCCACTTGTTGTTGATTCATCACAAAAAAATACAGTTTTATATCTTTGTTTGAAAAACCGCAAAACCGATAGAGACATACCCCAAGCGACTTACAGCTGTAATCGCAGCAAAAGGTGGCACTACAAAGTATTAACTTAAGGGGGGGGAATACTTTCGCAAGGCACTGTATACTACCCACCACTGCGACCTATGCTCTCGTTGGCTGGCCCTCGCTTCATATTCGTCGCCAAACCCACTGGCTCCAGGTCATCTATAAGTCTTTGCAAGGTAAAGCCCTGCCTTATCTCAGCTCACTGGTCACCATAGCAGCACACGCTCCAGCAGGTATATTTCACTGCTCATCCCCAAAGCCAACTTCTCCTTTGGCCACCTTTTATTTTCAGTTCTCTGCTGCCAATTGCAAAAATCACGGAAGCTGGAGACCCATATCTCCCTCACTAAATTTAAGCATCAGCTGTCAGTGCAGCGTACCGATCATTGCACCTGTACACAGCCAATCTGTAAAGAGCCCACCCAACTACCCCATCCCCATGTTATTTATTTTTGCTCCTTTGCCCCCCAGTATCTCTACTTGCACATCTCACTCCAGTGTTTAATTGCTAAATTGTAATTATTTTTTGTGTGTGTGTGTGTGTATATATATATATTTCTATTGTGTTATTGACAGTACGTTTGTTTATCCCATGTGTTACTCTGTTCTTTTTGCTGCTTTGCTTTATCTTGACCAGGTCGCAGTTGTAAATGAGAACTTGTTCTCAACTGGCCTACCTGGTGAAATAATAATAAAATTTTAAAAACTCTGTTTTAGGATGTTTTTCCTGTAGACTTTGGTTCCAGTTATGATGCAGCCATACAGAAACTCATGTGGCAATTCCTTTCGAGACTGGAGAAGCTACTTCCTGTGTCAAACTTCCAACAGGTACTAGTAGAAATAGAATTATATAGAGGAACCATGGGCTTGACACTTACGCAATTGTGAATTCTACCTATATTCCTTCTAACTCTGTATTCCTCATTGTGTCAGGCTGCCTTGCTGCTCAGCGACTCCCCCTCTCTTCTTGAGGAATGTGTTAAGTCAGTGTCTCACCCTCAGCAGCTGAAAACCCTGCTTCAGTACCACAGAGACCGTGGCCAGCTGGACAACCATGGTAGGCAATTTCACAGGACCCATATAGATGTTGGCTTTTCTTCTGTAGGGACAAAAACATTTCCACTATACAAAGTTTCTTTAATTTATCCTCTTCCCTTTCTAGATACTCTGTCTTCTTCCGATGGGGACTGCATTCTCTCAGCTCTCTGTCTCCCTCCAGTAGAAAGGGTGGTGATTGCAACTGAACAGACAGATTCAGAAACACACGTATCATCCTTGAACGTCTTTATGGATACATTCACCAAAGAGTTGGAGGTGGACTCTGCAACACTGGAAAAGTACACAGAGATGGAACCCGGGACAAATATGGATGTAATAGCAGAGGATAGGGTGGAATGTAAGAGAAAGGAAAAAGCATCCTCAGTTATTAATGACGAGGAAGAGGATAATTCAGAGTTTGCTGAGACTGAAGAGGTGGAACCAGCGTATGAAACAGTGTTGGTTTTAGGGGAAGATGGGAAGATGGCACCTTTAGTCAAAACCAATAAACTCAAAGGGCTCAAAAGAGAGAGAAATGACACCAGTGGCATGCCTGATGGGAAAAAACACCGAACACCTAGCCCTCGACAAATGAAAAGCATAGACCTGTCTGATACAATCATATCGTCCATGCTTCACAAGCCCTCAGTGGAGCTACAAAGGATTGACACCGCTAACCTGACGTTGCCCTTAGAACCAGTAAGAAGAAACAGGGGTCGTAAGATGAAGACATTGCTAGCACGAGAATTGAAGCAAACCAAAACTGAATTTTCAGAACAGAAAAAACGTGTCTGCAAGAGAGTTAAAACACCCCAAAACCCCAATATGTGCACAGTGTGTGGACGTGTCTTATCCCGCTTTTCAGACATGAAAAAGCACATGCAAACCCATAAGAACGGTCGCACCTATCAGTGTCGCAATTGTCAGAAGACTTTCAAGCACTTGTACACTTTGCAAACTCACAGAAAGTCGTGTCTGTTTGGAACTGGGCAACAAGAGGAGATTCCCTCTGTAGAGGGCAGTAGTGTTCCGTTTACTATGTGTGATGCAGAATTCGCACAATCCTCAATAGACCGTAGAACATGCAAGGTGTGCGGCAAGATTGTGCATCGCATTGGATACTTGAGTACCCACATGAAGATTCACTCTACGAATCGTCACTATTCACTCGGAGAAGCGAAAGCAGTCCAGAAAGCATCACCTGAGGGAGAAGACACTGAGCCGTCCAGTGGTGTTACTATTGAGGCAACACCAGAGGACAGTGACTCATCCTCCACCAGTACTCCCCAGGACCCATCTTACGACCCAGAACTTAGCCAGATCAAAAGACCAAAGTGCTCCAGCACAGCAAAGAAGTCTAACCGAAAAACCTTCCAAAAACCAAAACATATGTGCCGTATTTGTGGTAAATATGTGACTGCTGGAGCCTTTGAGTATCACATGAGAACTCACTCAGGCGAGCGCCCTTTCTCCTGCCCTCATCCTCAGTGTGGGATGAAGTTCATACACAGCGGAGGTTTGCGGGTCCATCTCAGACGCTATTGCAAGGTTCGGACAGTTGACGCTGCTGAGCTCGACAGCTTCAACATACGTTTTGAGTGTGACAAATGTGAGAAGACATTCACGATCCAATCAAAACTGAGGAAACACAAACTTATCCACGGCCCGCTCTACTGCACAGGGTGCAGGAAGGTATTGCCTGACTTAGAAACTTTAACCAGACACAAGCTTTGGCACAGGCCCGTTCAGTGCAGCATGTGTGAGGAGAGCTTCATGCTCACAAACCTCAGAACACACTATCTGGATGTTCATAAGTTCAGCGGACCGTTCGTCTGCACCCACTGTCCGAAAAGCTACAAGAAGTTCCATTCCCTCATCAAACACGAGATGGTTCACACCGGGAACCTCCCCTTACAGTGCTCCCAGTGTCCAAAGAGATTCATCTACAATTATGACCTAGTTGAACACGAGAAAAGGCACTCTGACGACAGGCCTTGTCTCTGCTGGGAGTGTGGCAAGGCCTTCTGTACCAACATTGACCTGAAACAACACATGCAGAATAGCCACGGTGAAAAATCCACAGAGTGTCGTTTCCCGTGTCGCCATTGTGGGAAACCCTTCAGGCTTAGTAATTCCCGTGCGAACCATGAGAAGACTAAGCATGGTGGGGTGCGTTACCCGTACGTACTGTGGCAAGCAGTTTGTTTGTGCAAATGCATTGAAAAGGCATGATCTGATTCACACGGGGGGAGAGACCTTTTAAATGCAACCATAAGAGTTGTGATAAGGCTTTCAGGTCGAGAGCTGAACTGAGGATACACACGAGATACCATACTGGAGAGCGGCCGTTCAAGTGCAACGTCTGTGGAAAGGGCTTTGTTCAAGCCAATTATCTCACTACGCACTACCGGACTCATACAGGGGAAAAGCCGTATTCATGTTCCGTCTGTGACAAAAGCTTTAACTACCATGACTCACTGAAGAGACACATGTCTACACACTCAAACGAGAAGCCTTATAAATGCTTGGACTGTGGAAAAGCTTTCGAACGTAAAACTCTGTTGAATGTACATAAACGATCATGTACATCATTATTGAAATGTTAATCCCTCCTTCCCCCCCAATTGTGCTTTAATGTAACAAGATGTACATTTGATAAGATTGTGGCCTGAGTGCATTTCCCACTTTATTTTTGTAATTTTTTTGTTGTGGCCAGTCAATGTTTCCCCTTTTCAAATAACTACAGTTATGCGAGAAAAGTATAAGTGAAACTAAATAAAAGTAGAATAAAATACTTGGTTATGGTTTTGTGTATGTATAACACTGTTCTTTCAGTTCCTCTCCTTGTCTCAACCTGGTTAGCCACTTCACATCGGCTACTGTTGCCGAAAGGCTGGCAAATGGCGATATTGAGTTGTTTCATCTTACCATCCAAAAGGAATCTATGCAAGTAGATTCGTAATGAAAGTATGCATACTTTCAATTTTTTTTCACCTTCTCGCCATTAGATCGAGTAAATGAGGAAATCCATACCTTTGCAGCTTGAATGGAGAATGTTTTATGTACAAATAAGCCCACAGGATATGAGTATACCGGCTGCATAAATTCCCTTTGGATGATAAGATAAAACTACTCAAAATCGCTATCTGCTGGCCTTTGGACTATAGATTGTTTTCGTGATGATGTTAGCTAAACCATGTGCGTGCTTCCATGGGTCCATGGTGCAGAAGTCAGTGTGTTGTGATTCTGTATGGATTGCTAGCAAGAATGACAAACTGCCATGTGGGTGGGGTATCGTGTGGCTCGTTTCATCTTGTTATTGATACCATGTCTTGTTTTGACAGATTTCATATCAATGCTAATGTGGCTAAATTTAGCTAGCTAGCTAATCAACAACTGTAGTGATATGAGAGAAGTGCTTATTGTCGCAAGTGCTTTCAATAAACATTGGAGATGAAATGTAGATTACATGTCAACATTATAAGCCAACCCCGTCTGTTTTTCACAATAGTTGCTCACGAGTTGGTCTTGTTGCTAAACAACCAACCCGTCTATGGCTACATATGCGCACACATCCCTGTCTAGGTTTGTAGTAATCACATGTATGGTGTCAAATCCAATTCAAAAGTAGAACGCGCACAAAATGGGGCGTGAGCAAGATGCAACCTCATTGCCCGACCATCGAGAGAGAGAAGAAATATGATCAAGTGAGCAGAGGTGTCCTGCGAGTTGTTAGGGTTGCGTCAATTCGAATCTGGTAACAGGATAAATATGACATTGAGTCACTGATTGTATACTATGTTTTTTTATTAGCTAAGCAATAAGTGGTAAATGCAATTTTCGTATATATATGGGCTCTCTGTTCCACCTCGCAGGGCAAACAGAACTGACTTGTTCCTGACAAAGATATTATAAATGTACTCTGACAGAGGTAGTTCCTGCTTCTGAGCCGGCCTGTCCGAGTAGAGACTGGGCGTGGTTGAGACTCACCTAGCCTATCTTTGATTGTTGGCGCAGAGGCTGGTCCGAGCCCCCTAAGCGCTTCAGCGGTCAGGCGTTGTAGTTGTGTAGAATATACAGTTCTCAGGCACCTGGCTCCTGTTATCTAACAAAATACCGTTTGTTCTCGCAACACTACGTTCTGAATGTGCTCCCCCCAACTCATTGCACAGTCCCTGTCTTCATGTCATTCTGTATTTTTCCATCATGAGAAAGGCCCATGGCCCTGAAACTGTTTACAATGTCTCAAGTCAGCTATGTTGCATAACACATACATCCACACAAACCAACAGCAAATCATATTCAATCACATATGATATGGTAATGGGCTATAGTGCATAACACAGAACCTCACAGAGTGCGCAAGCCAGTCGGGAGTGCAAATTGAACTTGAGAGCTTGCAGTGTGGCTGAGCGAGCAGAACATTGTCACAGATCAACAACAAAGTAAAATTCCATCTAAAACAATGACATGAGCACTGTCCCAATTAATCTCTGCTCAACTCCTCACTACTCGCATCCTCCTCAAAACTCATGAGGAGATCTGAGGCGAGGAACCTAGGGTAGTCTCCAATGGGGTTTTAGAAGGAAACGCAATGGTCAGTCCTTGTATCCATAGCTCTGTCTATGAATTTGATTGGTTACATTTCTCCAACCCCATCCCTCAGATCCAGTGAAGATCTCCAGGTTCTTCAAGCGGGGCATCCGCATAATCTATAGAGGTCAGAACAATACAGGAGATGGAATTAGATTTAATATGGAGTTGAAATTCAAATTTAGAGTACTTGTACAATCCATAGATCTTGGTCAAAAGGTCAACAAAAGTAAGGCACTGGAGTTTTAGGAAGGTGGAGCAATACATGCAGTATGTGCTGAGTTGTGTAAGGCATAAAATGAGTTGGTGACTCACTGGTCCAAACTTGGTGTTCTCTGCCTCATTGGTGTTGTGGTCCAGGGTGATGAAGTAGAAGCCTGACTCCACCTTGTCAAGCATTGTTCTCTCAACACAATGACCGGTCTCCTGAAAACAACTGGAGTGAGCGGGAGGAAAACAAAATGTCAGGAAATGTCAGAGTTCAATTGGAGTTGACATGTTTTAACACCTTAATGTGCATTCAAGGTAACAGTCCAAGACCGCTATGGATAATAATTTAGTCAAATAACTCACAATGTGGGACTGGATTGAGCTGAGCTTCAGGGCATTTCCATGATAACAGAGATGCTGATGCTCAGATTTTCTTTCTTTAAAATCTGTCAAACAACCCACACCCCACTCTCCTGTATCTCTCACAGAAATAATTTTCATGATCTCTGCTCTGATACAAAGTAAAACAACCGAGGAAGAGGCTTTTGGCATGAATGCATCGGCCATCACTGGAGAGTGAGCTGCACATTTGAGTCAGTGAAACAAGCATTTTTAGGATTATAATTTCCTCATTGTATCCTACAATGCGTGTTGCCACACAGCAAGGCCTAGGCTATTGATGGAGTCAAGTCAAGGTCATTTTTAATTGAGCTCAGATTCCGTGTCAAAGTAGCCTGTGAGGTACTGCACTGACACAAATGACTGACTTGGTTGAAAAATGGATAATAAAAAGATTGTGGGAGCTGCACTGCTAGATTTCAGTGCACCCTTTTGATATTATTGACCATAACCTTGTTGAGAAAACGTATACTACCGTTCACAAGTTTGGGGTCATTGAGAAATGTCCTTGTTTTTTAAAAAGTGAAGGCTATTCCATGCGAGAAATGGCCAAGAAACTGAAGATCTTGTACAACGCGGTGTACTACTCCCTTCAGAACAGCGCAAACGGTCTCTAACCAGAATAGAAAGAGGAGTGTCTAGTTTGAGAAACGGACACCTCACAAGTACTCATTAAATAGTACCCGCAAAACACCAGTCTCAACGTCAACAGTTTAGATGTGACTCTGAGATGCTGGCCGTCATTCACAGGAGAAAAAGACGGAGATATCGAGGACAAAGGTCGGGATGCCTTGTAAGGATCTGGCAGCGAGTGGATAATTTTCCTTTACCATTGGTCCTAATTGTCACACCCTGATCTATTTCACCTGTCTTGTGCACTCTGTACGTTCTGGATTCTGACCTGGTTTATGAACTTCTGCCTGTCCTTGACCTGCCCTCTTGCTCGCACTTCGTTTTTCAATAAATCGCAGAGGCTCGAACCATCTGCCTCCGGTGTCTGCATCTGTCTCTCGCTCTGTGTCGTTATACTATTAGCCAAAGTGCAATAATTGGATAATAAAATAGACAAACTACAAGCACGTATATCCTACCAACGGGACATTAGCTGTAGTATCTTATGTTTCACCGAGTCATAGCTGAATGACATGAATAACATACAGCTGGTGGGTTATACACTGTATCGGCAGGATAGAACAAGGCGTGGCGGTCTGTATATTTGTAAACAACAGCTGGTGCACGATATCTAAGGAAGTCTTGAGGTTTTGCTCGCCTGAGGTAGAGTATCTCATAAGTTGTAGACCAAATATTTACCAAGAGTTTTCATCTATACTCTTCGTAGCTGTCTATTTACCTAATCGATGCTAATCGATGCTGGTATTAAGACCACACTCAATGACTTGTATACAGCCGTAAGCAAACAGGAAAACGCTCATCCAGAGGTGTTTTACCTCATTTCTACCAGCATGTTAAATGTGAAACCAGAGGGGGTGAAAAAAACTCAACCACCTTTACTCTACACACAGAGACGCATACAAAGCTCTCCCTCGCCCTCCATTTTGGCAAATCTGACTAATTCTATCCTCATGATTCCCCTTACAAGCCAAAACTAAAGCAGGAAGCACTAGTGACTCGGTCAATAAAAAAGTGGTCAGATGAAGCAGATGCTAAGCTACAGGACTGTTTTGCTAGCACAGACTCCAATATGTTCCGGGATTCTTCCGGTGGCATTGAAGAGTACACCACATCAGTCACTGACTTCATCAAAAAGTGTATCGATGACATCGTCCCACAGTGACCGTACGTACATACCTCAACCAGAAGCCATGGATTACAGGCAACATCTGCACTGAGCTAAAGGCTAGAGCTGCCGCTTTCAAGGAATGGGACTCTAACCTGGAGGCTTAAAAGAAATCTCGCTATTCCCTCCGACAAACCATTAACAGGCAAAGCGTCAATACAGGACTAAGATCAAATTGTACTACCCCGACTGACGCTCGTTGGATGTGACAGGGCATGCAAACTATTATAGACCACAAATGGAAGCACAGCCATGAGCTGCCTGGTGACACGAGCCTACCAGATGAGCTAAATTACTTCTATGTTTGCTTTGAGGCAAGTAACACTGAAAAATGCATAAGAGCATCAGCTGTTCTGGATGACTGTGATCACGCTCTCCGCAGCCGATGTAAGACCTTCAAACAGGTCAACATTCACAAGGCCACAGGGCCAGACGGATTACCAGGACGTGTACTCTAAGCATGCGTTGACCAACTGGCAAGTGTCTTCACTGACATTTTCAACCTCTCCCTGTCCCAGTCTGTAATACCAACATGTTTCAAGCAGACCACCATAGTGTTGGGCACAGGGACTAAGGTATCCTGCCTAAATGACTACTGCCCTGTAGCACTCACTTCTGTAGCCATGAAGTGCTTTGAAATGCTGGTCATGGCCCACAGCAACACCATTATCCAAGAAACCCTAGACCCACCCCAATTTGCATAATGCCCCAACAGATCCATAGATGGTACAATCTCTATTGCACTCCACACTGCCCTTTCCTACCTGGACAAAGGGAACACCAAATGTGAGAATGCTGTTCATTGACTACAACTTAGCGTTCGACACCATATTGCCCCCCAAAGCTCATCACTAAGCTAAGGACCCTGGGACAAAACACCTCCCTCTGTAACTGGATCCTGGACTTCCTGATGGGCCGCCCTCAGGTGGTAAGGTAGGTAACACATCCGCCATTCTAATCCTCAACACAAGGGCACCTCAGGAGTCCGTGCTCAGTCTCCTCCTGTACTCCCTTTTCACTCTTGACTGCATGGCCAAGCATGACTCCAACACCATCATTAAATTTGCCGATGACTCAACAGTGATAGGCCTGATCACCGACAACGATGAGACAGCCTATAGGGAGGAGGTCCGAGACCTGGCCGTGTGGTTCCAGGACAACAACCTCTCCCTCAACGTGATCAAGACGAAGGAGATAATTGTGGACTACAGGAAAAGGAGGGCCTGTATCATCGGCGGGGCTGTAGTGTAGCAGGTCGAGCGCTTCAAGTTCCTCATGGGCCCTCAGATCCTCAAAGTTCTACAACTGCACCACCGATTGCATCACTGCCTGGTATGGTAACTGCTTGGCCTCCGACCGCAAAGCACTACAGAGGGTAATGTGTACGGCCCAGTACGTCACTGGGGCCAAGCTTCCTGCCATCCACCTTTTATTTAACCAGGTAGGTTAGTTGAGAACAAGTAATCATTTACAACTGCGACCTGGCCAAGATAAAGCATAGCAGTGTGAACAGACAACAACACAGAGTTAGACATGGAGTAAACAACAAAACAAGTCAATAACACAGTAGAAAAAAAGAGTATATACATTGTGTGCAAAAGGCATGAGGAGGTAGGCGAATAATTACAATTAAGCAGATTAACACTGGAGTGATAAATGATCAGATGGTAATGTGCAGGTAGAGATACTGGTGTGCAAAAGAGCAGAAAAGTAAATAAATAAAAACAGTATGGGGATGAGGTAGGTAAATTGGGTGGGCTATATACCGATGGACTATGTACAGCTGCAACGATCGGTTAGCTGCTCAGATAGCAGATGTTTAAAGTTGGTGAGGGAGATGAAAGTCTCCAACTTCAGTGATTTTTGCAATTCGTTCCAGTCACAGGCAGCAGAGAACTGGAAGGAAAGGCGGTCAAATGAGATGTTGGCTTTAGGAATGATCAGTGAGATACACCTGCTGGAGCGCGTGCTACGGGTGGATGTTGCCATCGTGACCAGTGAACTGAGATAAGGCAGAGCTTTACCTAGCATGGACTTGTAGAAGACCTGGAGCCAGTGGGTCTGGCGACGAATATGTAGCGAGGGCCAGCCGACTCGATGTCCGGCGCCGACTGAGATGGCCGCCTCGCTTCGCGTTCCCTAGGAAACTATGCAGTTTTTTGTTTTTTTACGTGTTATTTCTTACATTAGTACCCCAGGTCATCTTAGGTTTCATTACATACAGTCGAGAAGAACTACTGAATATAAGATCAGCGTCAACTCACCATCAGTACGACCAAGAATATGTTTTCCCGCGACGCGGATCCTGTGTTCTGCCTTACAAACCGGACAACGGAATGGATCGCATGCAGCGACCCAAGGAAACGACTCCGAAAAAAGAGGGAAACGCGGCGGTGTTCTGGTCAGACTCCGAAAAAGGGCACATCGCGCACCACTTCCCAGTATTCTTCTTGCCAATGTCCAGTCTCTCGACAACAAGGTTGATGAAATCCGAGCAAGGGTGGCATTCCAGAGGGACATCAGAGACTGCAACGTTCTCTGCTTTACGGAGACATGGCTTACTGGGAAAACGCTATCCAGGGCGGTACAGCCAACGGGTTTCTCCACGCATCGCGCCGACAGAAACAAACATCTATCTGGTAAGAAGAGTGGGGCGTATGCCTCATGACTAACGGGACATGGTGTGATGAAGGAAACATACAGGAACTCAAATCCTTCTGTTCACCTGATTTAGAATTCCTCACAATCAAATGTAGACCGCATTATCTTCCAAGAGAATTCTCTTCGATTATAATCACAGCCGTATATATCCCCCAAGCAGACACATCGATGGCTCTGAACGAACTTTATTTAACTCTTTGCAAACTGGAAAACATTTATCCGGAGGCTGCATTCATTGTAGCTGGGGATTTTAACAAAGCCAATCTGAAAACAAGACTCCCTAAATTTTATCAGCATATCGATTGCGCAACCAGGGGTGGTAAAACCTTGGATCATTGTTACTCTAACTTCCGCGACGCATATAAGGCCCTGCCCCGCCCCCTTTTCGGAAAAGCTGACCACGACTCCATTTTGCTGATCCCTGCCTACAGACAGAAATTAAAACAAGAGGCTCCCACGCTGAGGTCTGTCCAACGCTGGTCAGACCAAGCTGACTCTACACTCCAAGACTGCTTCCATCACGTGGACTGGGACATGTTTCAGATTGCGTCAGATGGGAATATTGACGAATACGCTGATTCGGTGTGCGAGTTCATTAGAACGTGCGTCGAAGATGTCGTTCCCATAGCAACGATAAAAACATTCCCTAACCAGAAACCGTGGATTGATGGCAGCATTCGCGTGAAACTGAAAGCGCGAACCACTGCTTTTAATCAGGGCAAGGTGTCTGGCAACATGACTGAATACAAACAGTGCAGCTATTCCCTCCGTAAGGCTATCAAACAAGCTAAGCGTCAGTACAGAGACAAAGTGGAATCTCAATTCAATGGCTCAGACACAAGAGGCATGTGGCAGGGTCTACAGTCAATCACGGACTACAAGATGAAATCCAGCCCAGTCACGGACCAGGATGTCTTGCTCCCAGGCAGACTAAATAACTTTTTTGCCCGCTTTGAGGACAATACAGTGCCACTGACACAGCCTGCAACGGAAACATGCAGTCTCTCCTTCACTGCAGCCGAGGTGAGTAAGACATTTAAACGTGTTAACCCTCGCAAGGCTGCAGGCCCAGACGGCATCCCCAGCCGCGCCCTCCGAGCATGCGCAGACCAGCTGGCCGGTGTGTTTACGGACATATTCAATCAATCCCTATACCAGTCTGCTGTTCCCACATGCTTCAAGAGGGCCACCATTGTTCCTGTTCCCAAGAAAGCTAAGGTAACTGAGCTAAACGACTACCGCCCCGTAGCACTCACTTCCGTCATCATGAAGTGCTTTGAGAGACTAGTCAAGGACCATATCACCTCCACCCTACCTGACACCCTAGACCCACTCCAATTTGCTTACCGCCCAAATAGGTCCACAGACGATGCAATCTCAACCACACTGCACACTGCCCTAACCCACCTGGACAAGAGGAATACCTATGTGAGAATGCTGTTCATCGACTACAGCTCGGCATTCAACACCATAGTACCCTCCAAGCTCGTCATCAAGCTCGAGACCCTGGGTCTCGACCCCGCCCTGTGCAACTGGGTACTGGACTTCCTGACGGGCCGCCCCAGGTGGTGAGGGTAGGCAACAACATCTCCTCCCCGCTGATCCTCAACACGGGGGCCCCACAAGGGTGCGTTCTGAGCCCTCTCCTGTACTCCCTGTTCACCCACGACTGCGTGGCCACGCACGCCTCCAACTCAATCATCAAGTTTGCGGACGACACAACAGTGGTAGGCTTGATTACCAACAACGACGAGACGGCCTACAGGGAGGAGGTGAGGGCCCTTGGAGTGTGGTGTCAGGAAAATAACCTCACACTCAACGTCAACAAAACTAAGGAGATGATTGTGGACTTCAGGAAACAGCAGAGGGAACACCCCCTATCCACATCGATGGAACAGTAGTGGAGAGGGTAGCTAGTTTTAAGTTCCTCGGCATACACATCACAGACAAACTGAATTGGTCCACTCACACTGACAGCGTCGTGAAGAAGGCGCAGCAGCGCCTATTCAACCTCAGGAGGCTGAAGAAATTCGGCTTGTCACCAAAAGCACTCACAAACTTCTACAGATGCACAATCGAGAGCATCCTGGCGGGCTGTATCACCGCCTGGTACGGCAACTGCTCCGCCCTCAACCGTAAGGCTCTCCAGAGGGTAGTGAGGACTGCACAACGCATCACCGGGGGCAAACTACCTGCCCTCCAGGACACCTACACCACCCGTTGTTACAGGAAGGCCATAAAGATCATCAAGGACATCAACCACCCGAACCACTGCCTGTTCACCCCGCTATCATCCAGAAGGCGAGGTCAGTACAGGTGCATCAAAGCTGGGACCGAGAGACTGAAAAACAGCTTCTATCTCAAGGCCATCAGACTGTTAAATAGCCACCACTAACATTGAGTGGCTGCTGCCAACACACTGTCATTGACACTGACCCAACTCCAGCCATTTTAATAATGGAAATTGATGGGAAATGATGTAAATATATCACTAGCCACTTTAAACAATGCTACCTTATATAATGTTACTTACCCTACATTATTCATCTCATATGCATATGTATATACTGTACTCTACAACATCGACTGCATCCTTATGTAACACATGTATCACTAGCCACTTTAACTATGCCACTTTGTTTACTTTGTCTACACACTCATCTCATATGTATATACTGTACTCGATACCATCTACTGTATGCTGCTCTGTACCATCACTCATTCATATATCCTTATGTACATGTTCCTTATCCCCTTACACTGTGTATAAGACAGTAGTTTTGGAATTGTTAGTTAGATTACTTGTTGGTTATCACTGCATTGTCGGAACTAGAAGCACAAGCATTTCGCTACACTCGCATTAACATCTGCTAACCATGTGTATGTGACAAATAAAATTTGATTTGATTTGATTAGAGCATACAGGTCGCAGTGGTGGGTGGTATATGGGGCTTTGGTGACAAAACGGATGGCACTGTGATCAACTGCATCCAGTTTGCTGAGTAGAGTATTGGAAGCTATTTTGTAGATAACATCGCCGAAGTCGAGGATCGGTAGGATAGTCAGTTTTACTAGGGTAAGTTTGGCGGTGTGAGTGAAGGAGGCTTTGTTGCAGAATAGAAAGCAGACTCTAGATTTGATTTTAGATTGGAGATGTTTGATATGAGTCTGGAAGGAGAGTTTACAGTCTAGCCAGACACCTAGGTACTTATAGATGTCCACATATTCATCCAGGGGGGTGATGCTAGTCGGGCGTGCGGGTGCAGGCAGCGAACGGTTGAAAAGCATGCATTTGGTTTTACTAGCGTTTAAGAGCAGTTGGCGGCCACAGAAGGAGTGTTGTATGGCATTGAAGCTCGTTTGGTTAGATAGCACAGTGTCCAAGGAAGGGCCGAAAGTATATAGAATGGTGTCGTCTGCATAGAGGTGGATCAGGGAATCGCCCGCAGCAAGAACAACATCATTGATATATACAGAGAAAAGAGTTGGCCTGAGAATTGAACCCTGTGGCACCCCCATAGAGACTGCCAGAGGACTAGACAACATGCCCTCCGATTTGACACACTGAACTCTGTCTGCAAAGTAGTTGGTGAACCAGGCAAGGCAGTCATTAGAAAAACCGAGGCTACTGAGTCTGCCGATAAGAATATGGTGATTGACAGAGTCGAAAGCTTTGGCCAGATTGATGAAGACTGCTGCACAGTACTATCTTTTATCGATGGTGGTTATGATATCGTTTAGTACCTTGAGCGTGGCTGAGGTGCACCCGTGACTGGCTCGGAAACCAGATTGCACAGCGGAGAAGGTATGGTAGGATTCGAGATGGTCAGTGATCTGTTTGTTGACTTGGCTTTCGAAGACCTTAGATAGGCAGGGCAGGATGGATATAGGTCTGTAACAGTTTGGGTCCAGGGTGTCTCCCCCTTTGAAGAGGGGGATGACTGTGGCAGCTTTCCAATCCTTGGGGATCTCAGACGATATAAAAGAGAGGTTGAACAGGCTGGTAATAGGGGTTGCGACAATGGCGGTGGATAGTTTCAGAAATAGAGGGGGGGGGGGTTAAGAGCTGTTGGCCGAGGTTGGAGTAGCCAGGAGGAAGGCATGGCCAGCCGTTGAGGAATGCTTGTTGAAGTTTTCGATTATCATGGATTTATCGGTGGTGACCGTGTTACCTAGCCTCAGTGCAGTGGGCAGCTGGGAGGAGGTGCTCTTGTTCTCCATGGACTTTACAGTGTCCCTGAACTTTTTGGAGTTAGAGCTACAGGATGCAAATTTCTGCTTGAAAAAGCTGGCCTTTGTTTTCCTGACTGACTGTGTGTATTGGTTCCTGACTTCCCTGAACAGTTGCATATTGCGGGGACTATTCGATGCTATTGCAGTCCGCCACAGGATGTTTTTGTGCTGGTCGAGGGCAGTCAGGTCTGGAGTGAACCAAGGGCTAGATCTGTTCTTAGTTCTGCATTTTTTGAACGGAGCATGCGTATCTAAGATGTGAGGAAGTTACTTTTAAAGAATGACCAGGCATGCTCAACTGACGAGATGAGGTCAATATCCTTCCAGGATACCCGGGCCAGGTCGAACCCGGCGGTGTCAGAGGAAGGCCCTAAAAATTGTCAAGACTCCAGCCACCCTAGTTATAGACCATCACTGACCCCCCTTTCCTGTCTGTTCTCACCCTCTTCTGCCACTCAGTCATGCTGGTCTTCAAAGTCCTACTCCTTTACTAAACCCTGGCATCCTTGACTTCACTACAATGTTTTTAGTTAAACCAGAGATCGTATAG
The DNA here is from genome assembly GCF_021184085.1 of Oncorhynchus gorbuscha. Classification (NCBI taxonomy): domain Eukaryota; kingdom Metazoa; phylum Chordata; class Actinopteri; order Salmoniformes; family Salmonidae; genus Oncorhynchus; species Oncorhynchus gorbuscha. The sequence continues at coordinate 60,387,021 of NC_060179.1, read as the reverse complement.
AAAACAAAACCATTGGCTTTGGTTAAATATTAGCTAACTAGCTAAAGTTAGTTTCAAAGACGGTACAAAAACTCTGTGGTTAGTTAGCTTGCTAACGTTAGCTTTCTAGTGAGCTGATATTAACCTATATTGCCCCATCAATAGCGGCTTTAATAGCAGAAGTTCAAATAACTACCTATTTTAATATTGAAATCATAGTTGATTAGCTAGCTAGTTGGTAAGCTAGTTTCTCTACTGAAAAACTATCAAACTTAGGCTGACTTCTTTATTATCAGCCATTGTTCACCTTTCACTGTACTCTTTCATCTCTCTGGTAAAAAATCTGGTTAGAGAGCAGTGAAGCTGTGATTTGTCCAAAAACCTAGCAAATTTTGTTATAGTAGACTGCTACAGGCCATGTTCTTTGGCTAGAATTTCCCCTATTATAAAATTAGAGTAAGCGTTTGCGAGAGCAAATGGATTTTGGAGACCAAACTGGTTAATTGGTGTGGGAGAAAAGACATCAGTGTGTGCATGGAGTTTTTAAATTTGCAGTCATTTCTGAGTCTTGACATGTAAGTATTTCTTTAGGAAAACAAAAATCTCTGTTTTCATTAATTTACTGCATGTGGCAATGCAGTTCTGCTCACACAGTCACACAGATTCTCTCCCTGTGCATTGGCTCCAACAATAAGTACCCTTTATCTTGTCTTGATTTAGCTGGAGGAAATTGTGAGCAATCCAAGTATTTAAATCACTAATACAGTCTTATTTATATGTGGAGATAAAATCCTCTGGTGACACAGAAATGAAAAGTTGTGTATTGTCTACATAGCAGTGAAAATCAATGCTGGGCTTTCTGATAATGCTGCCAAGGGGTAACATGCATAAACTGAACAGTATCAGACCAAAAATCTAACCTTGTGGAACGCCACCTGTGATATGTATTTTGTTTGAGTTGTGTTCACCAAGGTTGACAAAATATAAACTGGTTAAATAGTTCCTAAACCAATTTAGAACTGGACTGTAGAGGCCATCCCACCTCTCCAAACTGTCCAGAAGGACATCATGGTCAACCGTGTTGAATACAGCACTTAAAGACAGCACTTAAAGACAAGAGTACAAGGACAGAGAATGTCGCCTTATATTCAATGATCTGATTCTATATTATATATTTTGTAAAACAATAGTAATGTTACAATCAAGTATTTTTAATTGTCTTGGCCTAGACCACAAAACAGTGGAAGCGGAACTTTATTTTCACAGCACGTCGTTCGACAGGTTTTTTTTTAATAGACACAATCACTAGAAGAAAACAAAACATTTCGAGCAGCTTTGTTTGCTTCTGTACTGGCAGCCTGCAACCTATATGAATTATTTTGGGGAGTTTTTCCTGAGATAAATATGTAAACCAATGCTGTTGACGATGACTTCCAGGAATTTACCAGTAATTAAATGACCGGTGAAGATTGTGCGCAATAACAATGGTATCCTTTAGCCTACTCCTTGCTAGCTAACGTAGCAAATCGAATTCAACGAAACCAAATAATCTAGCTTTATTTAAACATTTTTTTTTACAAATCCGTGACATTACAAATAGATTGTGAACAAGTGTGCGGTCATTTAGCTATACATGGGCTCTTGTTGAGGGGAAATGCTAGCTAGCCTAGAGGTTCTAGCTAATAGCCAGCAAATCGCGTTAGCCTAAATTTGACGAAAGCAAATGGCAACAAAGTAACGACCTTCCCTTTTACATCAATAACAGTAATTTCACGATCGAAGGTGTTGCGAAATGGCCATCTTAAAGTAGCATTGCTTCTCCGAAAGATAACAAATCAGAACGTTGTCAAGTTAGCTAGCTAGGTAACGTTATTTATCTCGTTCCTGACGGTGATTGTAGTGTAGCTATTTGTCATGCCTGGAATGATAGCGTTTGGTCGGCGATGGGGCATCGCAAGCGACGACCTGGTCTTTTCCGGCTCTTTTGAGCTGTTCGTCAGGGTTCTATGGTAAGTGAACTCAACATTAATGGAACGATATTCAAAGCAAAGGGAGGGATGATGCAAAACTTTTTGTCATATCATTCCACGTGCAGTAAATGACAGCTGTAAACGTAGCTGTCAGTAGTCGTAGCTACATAGATCCCACACTCAGTAGCACCTTGTTGTATTCTCTCATTGTTTGTATTTCACTTTGATTTATTATACAAGCATGAAAAACACAACGCTATCCTCCCTGCTATGCCCAACCCACAACCTGGTAAAGGTTGCTGCACTGACTTCTATTGGGGGGTATTCATTATGCCGAATATGTTGTTAAACAAAAGCAAAAGGAGAGAAACGGGAGGGTACCAACGGAATTTGTCCAATAGAAACGTGTTCTGTTTTGCAAGTGTTTGGACTAATGATTACACCCCTGGTATTGCTTTGATGCGTTTTAATGATCTAAAAAAAATCTAATCAATCATGCTGTATCTCTTCACTGCCCTACAGGTGGATCTGGACGCTGGCTCTGTACACTCTCCATAAGGGGAAGTTTGACTGTTCAGGTGGGAGAGTTCTACACAGCTACCTGGTGGTTTTACTGGTCCTGTTGGCTTTCATCATCCTGTCTTTATGTGCCATCGTCTACGTCAGCGCTCAAGGTGAACCTTGCACACTTTTACTGTTATGACATGATGAAAGGAATTTACATGAATTTACTGTATTATACACTGGGTTTAGAATTGGTGTTATATATATTCTAGTTTAAAATTATAATTTTTTTACCACTTTTAGTAATATATTCAGTGCAATCAACAGGTCTGGTTATCATAACATATGACATAATCCTCCTCTTCACCATGACTCAGAGTTTTACGTTGTCAACATCTCTGATTGTCTCTGTTTCCCCAGGGACCATCACTAACCCGGGCCCGCGACGCTCCATCCCGGTGCTGTTGTATGTGCGGGCGATGCTGTACGTCCCTGAGCTGATCTGGGCCATCCTGGGGGCCATCTGGGTGTCTGATGACAGCCGGGGCTGTGAGCCTGCTGAGGTGGGGGCCGTCATTGCAGCAGTGGTCGCCAGGTGGGTGGGAAGAATGCTTTTTCCTGTACGTATACTGTGGTATGAATTTGGGGATTTTCATGAAATTTAATCTATGGAAGGGACCTTTTTTGACTCCATAATGTTTCATCTGTATGTGCTACAAAGGAAAATTGGTGTCATATGAAGCTTTACCACTTTCTCTGTATTATGAGAAATATTAAAATTTCAATAACAATGCCCTTACATTAATATATGGATATTGAAAAATCTAAACATAAATACTGAAAATATACAATTTTTGATTTAGGAACATATTTCATATTGTTGAACATAATATACTCTACGAGCATATCAAAGTGCGATTTCTGCTAGTTTTTATGGCCCATTTTTATACAGAGACATTTGTATAGTAGGCAATCACAGCCATCCTTTTACATGTATCAAATCATATTTTCATTGGTCACCAACACATGGTTAGCAGATGTTATTGTGAGTGTTTTGCAAAATGCTTGTGCTTCTAGTTCCAACAGGGAAGCAATATCTAACAAGTAATCTAACAATTCCACAACAACTACCTAATACACACATCTAAAGAATGGAATAAGAATATATACATAAACTCAGCAAAAAAAGAAACGCCCCATTTTCAGGACCCTGTCCTTCAAAGATAATTTGTAAAAACCCAAATAACTTCACAGATCTTCATTGTAAAGGGTTTAAACACTGTTTCCCATGCTTGTTCAATGAACCATAAACAGTTAATGAACATGCGCCTGTGAAACGGTCATTAAGACACTAACAGCTTACAGGCGGTAGGCAATTAAGGTCACAGTTATGAAAACTTATGACACTAAAGAGGCCTTTCTACCGACTCTGAAAAACACCAAAAGAAAGATGCCCAGGGTACCCGCTCATCTGCGTGTACGTGCCTTAGGCATGCTGCAAGGAGGCATGAGGACTGCAGATGTAGCCAGGGCAATAAATTGCAATGTCCATAATGTGAGAAGCCAAAGACAGCGCTACAGGGAGACAGGAAGGACAGCTGATCGTCCTCGCAGTGGCAGACCACGTGTAACAACACCTGCACAGGATCGGTACATTCGAACATCACACCTGCGGGACAGGTACAGGATGGCAACAACAACTGCCTGAGTTACACCAGGAACTCACAATCCCTCATCAGTGCTCAGACTGTTTGCAATAGGCTGAGAGAGGCTGGACTGAGGGCTTGTAGGCCTGTTGTAAGGCAAGTCCTCACCAGACATCACCGGCAACAACATCACCTATGGGCACAAACCCACCGTCACTGGACCAGACAGGACTGGCAAAAAGTGCTCTTCACTGACGAGTCGCGGTTTTGTCTCACCTGTGTTGATCGTCGTATTCGCGTTTATGGTCGAAGGAAGGAGTGTTACACCGAGGCCTGTACTCTGGAGCGGGATCCATTTTTTATTTTTTTATTTAAATGTATTTTATTATTTTTTTATTATATTTTATTTTTTAATGTAAAGGGGGAGGATTCATCGTGGTCTGGGGCGGTGTGTCACAGCATCATCGGGCTGAGCTTGTTGTCATTGCAGGCAATCTCAACGCTGTGCGTTACAGGGAAGACATCTTCCTCCCTCATGTGGTACCCTTCGTGCAGGCTCATCCTGACATAACCCTCCAGCATCACAATGCCATACTGCTCGTTCTGTGCCTGATTTCCTGCAAGACAGGAATGTCAGTGTTATGCCATGGCCAGCAAAGAGCAAAGAGCCAGATCTCAATCCCATTGAGCACGTCTGGGACCTGTTGGATCGGAGATTGAGGGCTTGGGCCATTCCTCCCAGAAATGTTGGTGGTAGAGTGGGGTAACATCTCACAACAAGACCTGGCAAATCTGGTGCAGTCCACGAAGAGGAGATGCACTGTAGTACTTAATGCAGCTGGTGGCCACACCAAATACTGACTGTTACTTTTGATTTTGATCCCCCCCTTTGTTCAGGAACACATTATTCCATTTCTGTTCGTCACATGTCTGTGGAACTTGTTCAGTTGTTGAGTCTTATGTTCATTCAAATATTTACACATGTTAAGTTTGCTGAAAATAAACGCAGTTGACAGAGGACATTTCTTTTTTTGCTGAGTTTATACATGTATGGATGAGCCAATGACCGAGCAGCATAGGCAAGATGCAGTAGATGGTATAAAATAGTGTATATACATATGAGATGAGTAATGCAAGATAGTTGAAGTCGGAAGTTTACATACACTTAGGTTGGAGTCATTAAAACTCATTTTTCAACCACTCCACAAATTTCTTGTTAACTAACTATAGTTTTGGGAAGTCAGTTAGGACATCTGCTTTGCATGACACAAGTAATTTTTCCAATACACTGTATCACAATCCCAGTGGGTCAGAAGTGTACATACACTAAGATGACTGTGCCTTTAAACAGCTTGGAAAATTCCAGAAAATTATGGTATGGATTTAGAAGCTTCTGATAGGCAAATTGACATCATTTGAGTCAATTGGAGGTGTACCTGTGGATATATTTCAGGGCCTACCTTTGAACTCAGTGCCTCTTTGCTTGACATCATGGGAAAATCAATTGAAATCAGCCAAGACCTCAGGAAAAAAATTGTAGACCTTCAAGACTTGTTCCTCCTTGGGAGCAATTTCCTGAAGGTACCACGTTCATTTGTACAAACAATAGTACGCAAGTATAAACTCCATAGGACTACGCAATCTCCATACCGCTCAGGAAGGCGACACATTCTGTCTCCTAGAGATGAACGTACTTTGGTGTGAAAAGTGCAAATCAATTTCAGAACAACAGCAAAGGCCCTTGTGAAGATGCTGGAAGAAACAGGTTCAAAAGTATCTATATCCACAGTAAAACGAGTCCTATATCGAAATAACCTGAAAGGCCGCTCTGCAAGGAAGAAGCCACTGCTCCAAAACGGCCATAAAAAAGCCAGACTGGTTTGCAACTGCACATGGGGACAAAGATCGTACATTTGGAGAAATGTCCTCTGGTCTGATGAAACAAAAATAGATCTGTTTGGCTGTAAAGCCCATCGTTATGTTTGGAGGAAAAAGGGGGATGCTTGCAAGCCGACGAACACCATCACAACCATGAAGCACGGGGGTGGCAGCATCATGTTGGGTGGGTGCGTTGCTGCAGGAGGGACTGGTGCACTTCACAAAATAGATGGCATCATGAGGTAGGAAAATTGTGGATATATTGAAGCAACATCTCAAGACGTCAGTCAGGAAGTTAAAGCATGGTCGCAAATGGGTCTTCCAAATGGACAATGACTCCCAGCATACTTCCAAAGTTATGGCAAAATGGCTTAAGGACAACTAAGTCAAGGTATTGGAGTGGTCATCACAAAGCCCTGACCTCAATACCACGGAAAATCTATGGTCAGAACTGAAAAGGCATGTGCGAGCAAGCCTACAAACCTGACTCCGTTACACCAGCTCTGTCAGGAGGAATGGGCCAGCTCTGTTAGGAGGAAGGCTACCCAAAATGTTTGACCCAAGTTAAACATTTTAAAGGCAATGCTACCAAATACTAATTAAGTATATGTACGTTTCTGACCCACTGGGAATGTAAACTTCTGACTTCAACTGTATGTTAATGTTATTAAAGTGGTCAATGATTTCAAGTCTGTATCTAGGCAGCAGCCTCTCTGTGTTAGTGGTGGCTGTTTAACAGTCTTATGGGAAGGAAGTTTTTTTTTCAGTCTCTCGGTCCCAACTTTGATGCACCTGGACTGACCTCGCCTTCTGGATGGTATCGGGGTGAACAGGCAGTGGTTCGGGTGGTTGTCCTTAATGATCTTTTTGGACTTCATGTGACATTGGGTGCTGTAGGTGTCCTGGAGGGCAGGTAATTTGCTCCCGGTGATGCGCTCTGCAGACCGCACCACCCTCTGGAGAGCCCTGCGGTTGTGGTTGTTGCCGTACCAGGCGGTGATACAGCCTGACATGCTCTCAATTGTGCATCTGTATAAGTTTGAGGGTTTTAACCTCTCTGGGACGTTGAAAAGCCAGGGAAAATGCAGAGTGCCAAATTTGAATAAATTACTATAAAAATTAAACTTTCATTAAATCACACATGCAAGACAGCAAATTAAAGCTACACTTATTGTGAATCCAGCCAACATGTCAGATTTCAAAAAGGCTTTTTCTCGCGAAAGCAAACAATGCTATTATCTGAGGATAGCACCTCTGTAAACAAAAGAGATAACATATTTCAACCCTGCAGGCGCGACACAAAACGCAGAAATAAAAATATAATTAATGTCTTACCTTTGACGAGCTTCTTTAAAAAAAAAAAAGTCCCATAAACATCACAAATGGCCCTTTTTGTTCGATTAATTCCGTCTATATATCCAAAATGTCAATTTATTTATTTGGCGCGTTTGATCCAGAAAAACACCGGTTCCAATTAGAGCAACGTGACTACAAAATATCTCAAAAGTTACCTGTAAACTTTGCCAAAACATTTCAAACTACTTTTGTAATACAACTTTAGGTATTGTTTAATGTAAATAATCAATAAAATTGAAGACTGGATGATCTGTGTTCAATACAGGAAGAAAACAAACTGTAGCATGCTTTCTGGTCACGCGCCTCTATCTAACAGTACACTTCAAGTGACCCTCGTTCAAGATGGCCGTACTTCTTCATTACACAAAGGAATAACCTTAACTTATTTCTAAAACTTGACATCCAGTGGAAGCGATAGGAATGAGAACCCATTGAAAAGAGTGACCTCAAAAAAAAAATCTGAATGGTTTGTCCTTGGGGTTTTGCCTGCTAAATAAGTTCTGTTATACTCAGACATGATTCAAACAGTTTTTTAGAAACTTCAGAGTGTTTTCTATCCAAATCTACTAATAATATGCATATCTTATCTTCTGGGGATAAGTAGAAGGCAGTTGAATTTGGGCATGCATTTCATCCGGATGTGAAAATACTGTCCCGTCACCAAGAAGTTAAGTGACAAGCCAAATTTCTTCAGCCTCCTGAGGTTGAATTATAAAAAATAAAAAATAATTTAACCTTTAACTTGGCAAGTAAGTTAAGAACAAATTCTCATTGACAATGATGGCCTTCCCCGGCCAAACCCTGTGCGCTGCCCTATGACGGTAGGAAACATCTTCACTTTGCTGATCCTCAACACTGGGGCCCCACAAGGGTGCGTGCTCAGCTGTTGCGCCTTCTTCACCACACTGTCTGTGTTGGTTAACAATTTCAGTTTGTCTGTGGTGTTTACGCCGAGGAACTTTTCACCTTCTCCACTACTGTCCCGTTGATGTAGATAGGGGGCTGCTCCCTCTGCTGTTTCCTGAAGTCCATGATCATCTCCTTTGTTTTGTTGACGTTGAGTGAGAGGTTGTTTTCCTGACACCACACTCTGAGGGCCCTCGCCACCTCCCTGAAGGCTTTCTCGTCGTTGTTGGTAATCAAGCCTACCACTGTAGTGTCGTCTGCAAACTTGATGATTGAGTTGGAGACGTGCATAGTCACGCAGTCATGGGTGAACAGGGAGTACAGGAGGGGGCTGAGCGTGCACCCTTGTGGGGCCCCAGTGTTGAGGATCAGCGAAGTGGAGATGTTTCCTACCCTCACCACCTGGGGGCGGCCTTGCGAGGGTTAACACGTTTAAATGTCATATGTCGGCCACAGACTAGGAGAGCCCACAGTCCTTGGTAGCGGGCTGCGTCGTTGGCACTATATTATCCTCAAAGCGGGCAAAGAAGGTGCTTAGTTTGTCTGGAAGCAAGACGTCGTGTCCGTGATTGTCTGTAGACCTTGCCACATACGTCTTGTGTCTGAGCTGTTGAATTGTGACTCCACTTTGCCTCTATACTGACATTTTGCTTGTTTGATTGCCTTGCGGAGGGAATAACTACGCTGTTCTGTATTTGCCATATTCCTAGTCACCTTTCCATGGTTAAATGCGATGGTTCATGCTTTCAATTCTTTCCGTATGCTGCCGTATATCTACAATTTCTGGTTAAGGTAGTTTGTAGTTGTCAGTGGGTACACCATCTCCTGTGTACTTCCTTATAAACTCACCCACCGAATCGGTGTATATGTCGATATTATTCTCTGAAGCTACCCGGAACATGTCCTCAGTCCGCTTGATCAAAACAATCTTGAAGTGTGGATTCCGATTGGTCAGACCAGCGTTGAATAGTCCTTATCCCGGCTACATCCTGTTTTGAGTTTCTGCCTATAGGAAGGCAGGAGCAAAATGGAGTCTGGTGTTTTGCGAGTACAATTGAATGAAGCTGCCAGTTGAGGACTTGTGAGGCGACTGTTTCTCAAACTAGACACTAATGAACTTGTCCTCTTGCTCAGTTGTGCACCGGGGCCTCCCACTCTTTCTATTCTGGTTAGAGCCAGTTTGCGCTGTTCTGTGAAGGTAGTAGGTCACAGCGTTGTACTAGATCTTCAGTTTCTTAGCAATTTCTTGCATGGAATAGCCTTCATTTCTCAGAACAAGAATAGACTGACAAGTTTCAGAAGGAACGTTCTTTGTTTCTGGCCATTTTGAGCCTGTAATCGAACCCAGAAATGCTGACGCTCCAGTTACTCAACTAGTCTAAAAGAAGGCCAGTTTTATTGTTTCTTTAATCAGCAGTTTTCAGCTGTGCTAACATAATTGCAAAAGGGTTTTCTAATTATCAATTGGCCCTTTAAAATGATCAACTTGAATTAGCTAACTCAATGTGCCGTTGGAACACAGGAGTGATGGTTGCTGATAATGGGCCTGGGGTAGATATTCCATTTTCAAAAATCAGCCATTTCAAGCTACAATAGTAATTTACAACATTAACCATGTCTACACTGTATTTCTAATTAATTTGATGTTATTTTAATGGACAAAAAATGTGCTGTTCTTTCAAAAACGAGGACATTTCAAAATGTATGGTAGTGTATATATTTACCCAAAAAATATATGGGGCATTGGAATTGATGCGGACAATTACATTGATGGAAGCAACAATCTATCCACAATTTTAAAGCTGATCCACCCCTGAAGTTATTTATTTGTTTATTTGAACTTGAAAAAATTGGCTATGGTAACATTTATAAATTGGATCATAACTCTACATCTAGTAGAGATCCCACTCTGGAACTTTGATATGCCTGTAGAGTATGTTATGTTTAACAATATATTTCAAAATGTGCCAATCTAAGAATGGAATATTCTTCAATATTCATTTTTTAAAATCAAAATCAAAATACTACTCATATTACAGAGCAAGCGTTAAAGCTTCATGACACATATATTTTTGCTTTGTAGCACATACAGATGAAACATTATGCTATTATGTCTTAAGGAGGCCTGGGTAAATCAAATTAATTATTTCTCAATAATGCTTTAAGATACAAACTTCAAATATTTTAGGCAGGGAATAACCTGTTTTGGCAATTTTTATGGTATATCATAAAAATTAATCAATCACAGGACGTTTTTACTCATTCAGCAGTTTTTACCAGATTAAGTACAATACCATTGGAAATGTTGAAAGTTCTATTTATATTCCTGAAACTTAAGTTGAAAATGATGCTTTTACTGCTTCTTGTTAACAAGACATATTGATAATAGCCCAATGTCAAAACACAGTTTTAATGTCCAAATCAATAAACGATATTCAGAAAGAGTTTGTGCTATATTGAAAACCTAAAGTATTCTATCTACACATGTAATCATATTACTTGTATTTTTTTCTAACGAGCAGCATATAAACTGGACACAATCATTTTGTTTTGACAAATGGCAAAAATCACTCATCAGTTAGTGGGGATGCGCTGTTGAAACTACCACAACGAATAAAAAAATAAAAAATACATCACTAGTGAGAGGACAACCTGCAGAACAGTCAGTTACATTTTGAAATGTTGCATTTTGATACGGGCAGTGGTGTAAAAATACTTTTAAAGTACTACTTAAGTAGTTTTTTGGGGGTATCTGTACTTTACTTTCTATTTATATTTTTGACAACTTTTACTTCATTACATTCCGAAAGAAAATAATAAACTTTTTACTCCATACATTTTCCCTGACACCCAAAAGTTCTCGTTTCATTTTGAGTGGCTAGCAGAACAGGAAAATGGTCCAATTCACGCACTTATCAAGAGAACATACCTGGTCATCCCTACTGCCTTTGATCTGGCGGACTCAATGAACGCAAATGCTTCATTTGTAAATTGTGTTGTGCCCCTAGCTCTCCGTACATTAAAAAATAAGAAAATGGTAACGTCAGGTTTGCTTAATATAGGGAATTGGAAGTTATGTATACTTTAACTTTCAATACTTAAGTATATTTTAGCAATTACATTTACTTTGGGTACTTAAGTATATTTAAAACTAAATACTTTCAGACTTTTTTACTGAAGTCGTATTTTACTGGGTACTGGGTACTTTTACTTGAGTAAGAGTAAAGATAGCTTAATAAAAAAATTACTCAAGTATGACAATTGGGTACTCTTTCCACTTTTGGTTTGAGCGTTGGGCCAGTAACCGAAAGGTTGCTAAATTGAATCCCCAAGCTGACAAGGTTAAAATCTGTCGTTCTGCTCTTGAACAAGGCAGTTAACCCACTGTTCCTAGGCCGTCATTGTAAATAAGAATTTGTTCTTAACTGACTTGCCTAGTTAAATACATAAATTCCACCTCTGGATACAGGGTCACAAAAACAGAAAGGGAAACACAACACTGTTTTGTCAATTAATCCTATCGATTATCACTTTGAAATTAATTGTGCGAGTGGGGGGATATGAGGTTGCACATCCTGTTAACTAACACAGCTATAAAAAAAACACACAGAATCTGGGAATAATTTGTACGTCACTGGTTAGAGGATAATTTTTGGTGTAACACTTACATTTAAAGAAAATCACTTCCATCAATATCACTCTGAAATCAATAGAACAGGCAAACGTTTGGTGTATCACTGTTTAAACCAACACTATTCAAAGGCCACACGGAGTAACCTATACATGTTTGGTTAGATGAGAATTTGTAGAAGGCTTCTATTTATATTTTGGAATGGAGGATGTTGATTTCGGGAGGCTGCCATCACTGAAAAGGGAACAAACCACTTCTGTTAACTTCAACGAATCACGACCCGCCATAGGATATCACAGTGACAACGGTTGGCCGTTATTTAAGGGATAGTTGGACTGTCAAATTCGTTTATTGGTGTGTGACCAGCAGCTTTTATAAAGAGACCACCCTGAATTATTTGTGCCATTTGAGAAAGGAATTGATATCTGTGTTCTATATCCTGCGACCCCCCCCCCCTCCCCCACCAATCTTAGTTAAATGGGATGTGTAATTCGCCCTAGGTTGTGAACAGAGTGACCCATGGTGGCGATGGGGTTATGGTATGGGCAGGTATAAGCTATGTACAACGAACACAATTGCATTTTATCGATGGCCATTTGAATGCCCATTGTCGTGCCATTCATCCGCGGCCATCACCTCATGTTTCAGCATGATAATGCACGGGCCCCATGTTGGAAGGATCTGTACACAATTCCTGGAATCTGAACAAGTCTGTTCTTCCATGGCCTGCATACTCACCAGACATGTCACTCATTGAGCATGTTTGGGATGTTTCCACAAATATCCAGCAACTTCTCACAGTAGAGTGGAACAACATTCCACAAGCCACAATCAACAGACTGATAAACTCTATGTGAAGGAGATGTCGCGCTGCATGAGACAAATGGTGGTCACACCAGATACTGACTGGTTTTCTGATCCATGCCCCTACCTTTTTTTAAGGTGTCTGTGACCAACAGATGCATATCTTTATTCCCAGTCATGTGAAATCCATAAATTAGGGCTGGTTTCCTTAAATGAACTGTAACTCAGAAAAATATTTGAAATGGTTGTTTATAATTTTTGTTCAGTATAGTAACACATAATGGAAAGTAGCGTTGTATACATTATTTAGATATGGCAAGATAATTCAAATAAACTCACAGATTTGTTCAATAATCAGATTTCTTACTAATTGAACCATTTAGAGATTTAAAGTCTCTTATGCACAACTTAACCTGGCACCCTAGAAAGAGCTCCCATAGTGACTGTGCAGCAGCCCATTAATTTGACATCTCTAAATATTTTATTTATTTAACCTTTTATTTAATTAGGCAAGTCAGTTAGGAACTTTTGTATTTATTTTTAGAATGACGGCCTACCCCGGCCAAACTTTAATCTAGACCGGACGTCGCTGAGCCAATTGTGCGCCTCTCTAATACAATTCCTAATATTTAGGTGCATGGCCTTTTGCCCTCCAGAACAGTCTCAATTGGTCCGGGCATGGAGTACAAGCATAGCTTTCATCTGGATTCACCTGGTCAGTCTTTGTCATGGAAAGAACACTCAGTGTATGTCAACAATCCTTCCTCCAAAGGACCCTTCTATAGATTACATTTATTGAAAATCCAAAACACCACGGTCCTGTTTTGTTCTAGGTTTGTGAGGTATCGCCCATATAGGCCTACATCCTACCTGAATATACAGTACATTGGCAGTTTACATTGTGTTTACATTCATCTCCCTCCCTGGCAGTTGGATCTTGCTGCTGTCCACAGGGGTGGGAGTGCTGTTTGTGTTCGACCCACTGGGCAGCCGCCTTCCTGGGCCTCCGTCCCAGGAGCAGCTAGGGGTAAGGGACCTGGAGAGCAGTGAGGGCTCCCAGCTTCTGTCCACCGCCCGCTCTGTGGCTGTCAGGGTGTGGGAGAGCAGGCTAAGGCTGCTCTGCTGCTGCCTGCCTCAGGATGAGAGCCACAGAGCTGCGTTCTCCAGCATAGCTCAGCTTGTCAGCGGATTCTTCTCGGTGAGTAAGGGAAACGGGGTGTGTCTGTGTACATCTTGTTGGTCAGTGTGAGACTTTTTAAAAACTAATCATGTTTTCATTGTGTGTTAGGATACAGACCTGGTTCCCAGTGACATCGCAGTGGGTCTGGCTCTGCTACATCAGGAGCAGGATAAGAAGGAGCAGTGTAGGGATCCAGACGAAGTCCTGTCTCACAGCCCCTCATCACCTATCGTAAGTACTGGAGTCAGTCAATAAGTCTGTCAATCCATCCAAAAATAATCAGTGCGTCCATTAAATTAATCAATGACAATTTGTGTGTGTTTGCTCTGCAGGCAGAGGATCTTGAGGCAGAGCTGGAGAAGGCTGCCCACTGTATGCAATTTGCTATAGCAGCGTATGGCTGGCCCATGTATGTCTACTCCAACCCACTCACTGGAGCCTGCAAACTCAGCGGGGACTGGTAAGACTGTTACACCTCTAATTTAACGTGCTCATCCTTCTCGATGTTTGAGCCGGTGTGTGAAAGTAATTTGGCCACTTTGTTAACAGCAATATCTAGAGGAGTGGCCACCACCTACATAACTACATAAACAAAAACACAAGCATTCTTACATATGTACTGTAAATACTTATATGCCCATCTACTGTGTGTTTCAGCTGTAAGACCCAGTCTGCTGAGTATGACATTGTCGGAGGAGACAACATGGGTTGCCATTTCTCCTCCATCCTCCACAGCACCGGCCTACAGTACAGAGACTTCATCTACGTTAGCTTTCACAACCAGGTACTTCGACTCAGGGCAAATCTCAAGTGAGATCCTATTCCCCATTAGTTTGCAACCTTTGGCCAGTACTGAATTCTCTACTGATGAAATACAACCCTGTGTGTTCCAGATCTATGAAATTCCATTCTTTGTGGCTCTGGACCATAAGAGAGAGGCAGTACTGGTGGCTATCAGAGGAACACTGTCACTCCGGGTGAGACCATCACTCCGTTCCACCTATCTCTATCTATCGATCTATCGATCTATCGATCTCTATCTCTCACTCACTCGTTCATGTACATTTCTGTGTAGGATTTGCTGACTGACCTGTCTGCAGACTGTGAGAACCTCCCAGTAGAGGGAGTGTCAGGAACATGCTATGCTCACAAGGTGGATAGAATAATCACATTACTTCATCTATTGAATGTACATGTCTATGTATTTCTATCAGAACATTCTTTATTTGTAGATAGGAGCTGTAACCTCTGTGTTTCACAGGGCATGTCTCAGGCAGCCGGCTACATCTATAAGAAACTCCTCAACGATGGCATTCTAAACCAGGCTTTCACCATCGCACCTGTAAGTCTCCTTACCTGTCCTCTCTCCGACAAAGTACATTCGTTGTAACCTTAGAAGCACTAACTGTGTGTGTGTGTGTTTTCAGGAGTACAAGCTAGTCATCACAGGCCACAGTCTTGGAGGGGGTACAGCCTCTCTTCTGGCCATTTTATTACGTAGCTCCTTCCCCACCCTACAGTGTTACGCCTTCTCTCCACCAGGGGGACTCATGAGGTACCAACACATTCAAATAATTCATGTTTAGCATTATGTCAAGTGAGGATTTAAGTTTGTGTAATGTACATAGTATTATTCCGATTAATTTCCCTTTGTGCTCCCTCTGCAGTAAAGCCCTGGCGGAATATTCCAAAGACTTTGTGGTGTCTGTGGTTTTGGGGAAGGACTTGGTGCCAAGGTGAGGAGAGGAGCCACTTTAGACTGAGATGCCCCCCTCCTCCTGTCATGTGCTCTGTACTCCCATGTTTATCTCAGACAAAAGTTTACCCTGAAACAAACTGTGTTCTATTAATGAGTTTCTCAGTATTACACATTATTATACTAGTACACACAGTGGACCAGGATAGGGATTCGGAAACTCTTGTTTTATTCATGTGTCAGTGTGTCAACTCAAGTGGAAAGTCCTGGTTTCTGAGTCTGAATGTGAAAGTGCTGTGGTGTAGAGGCTATTCCTGACTCTGAACGATGGAGACGCTATATTTAGGATCTGCCCCCTTATTACAGGCACACAGAAAATGAGAGCAACTCTCCTGCCCTCTCTCTCTTTTCTCTCTCCCTCTCGCTCTCCTCTCTGAGTTAGAGTTCAAGTGCTTGTTCTGTGTTTTGGTGAAAGCACAGATTTCATTCATTTTTCCTCTCTCCTCCACTTCCATCTCTCTCAGGTTGAGTTATCCCAACATGGAGGACTTGAAAAGGAGAATATTAAAAATGGTTTCTAATTGCAATAAGCCCAAGGTGAGAACATTCAAATTCAAATCCAAAATTGAGTAAATTAATCAAATAAGTTGGGCGGAATCCTAACTTGGGACCCTTATTACTTCTGATGACTTCTCTCTCTCCCCCTCTCCTTTTCACTCTCCCTCAGTACCGTATCCTACTCCAGGGCTGTTGGTATGAGTTGTTTGGGGGAGATCCTGATGACTTCCCTACTGAGATGGACAGGCGGGAGGAGGAACTTAGCCAGCCGCTCCTGGGGGAGGAGACACTGCTGATTCGTGGCTCCTCATCCTATCAAAGCCTGGCTTCTGAGGACTCGCCGGTACACTGCGCCCACCTGCCACTTTATTTACCGGGACGTATACTGCACATTACAGAGGACGGCCCATCGCGGAGGTGTGTGACACAAACACACACACAAAATACATTACACCCATGTCTGCCTTTGTCATTGACCAAAGTTTTTGTCCTCTACTTTTTCTTTCCCTTCCTTCCCTCCTTCATCGCTTCTCCAGGTCCTGTTTTTCCCAGGTGCGTTACCGGGCGGAGTGGTCCAATGAAACAGCATTCCGGAGTGTTCTCATCAGTCCTAGGATGATCGCCGACCACATGCCTGATGCTGTACTCCGATCTCTCCACAGTATGACACAGGACAGGCCCTTCAACCTCTGCCCCTCGTCGCTTAGCAACAGCCACCTCAACGTCATCTGAGTCACACTGCTACACACGTACACACACCTGGACAGGGCGAGCCTGACTGTCTGTTGCGAAGGCTGTCCCCAGTCCTTTGGTTCTAGTTTCATCTCTTCCCGCCCCATCTCAAGTCCCCCCCCAGTTTCTGTCCCTGTTTTGTCCCTACTCCATGACCAGGATGCTCAACAGCGAATACAAAGGGACTAGACAATTGGACTCCTCGATTAAAGGACTGTGCAGGATTGTCTTTCTCATTAGGCCTTATGATTATTTATTTATGTAGTAAACATTTGTTGCCATTTCATTGGTTATTGCTATCTTCTTCTGAGTAATTCCATGAACTGTCATTGTGTCCTTATCATCCATTGTGCTCTGTGTACATACCTAGATTGCAGTGTTACTGTAATTCCAAAAGTGTACATTCAGATTTTTTTATTTTATTTAGGCTGCTGATTTTGAGATTATTTTTTGATTATGTAACTATGCTTTGTCTTGTGTGGAATGTCTAAGACTTAGAAAATTGCTTGAGGTAGAATTTGTCCTGGACCACAGATCTAAGATCAGATGACCCCCTCCCCCTCTCTTTACCCTAACCATAAGGGTGAAGAGCAATATCTGACCTTGCATCAGTGTTAAGAGGACATTTCTACCTACTGAAAAAATCAGGGCCCTATTGGCCTATGCATTGCAGATCAACAAGTCTCACCAATACTCCCAAAGCTTGAACAGTTTGTTTTTGCCCCATATATGCTAAATGAGTAGTGTATGAAACAAATGAGTTAATTGGCATGAAAACAACTTCTAGGTGATATGAGGTAGCCTAAATGACTCCAGTTTCATGACACATGTTCTGTTAACATGCCATATACATACTTTATAAGGTAATTAAATATTGAAAAATGAAAGTCAAAGTAATGGTTTTACATCTTGAATCGTGTATTTGTGATGATGGACTCATCATACAAATAAAATTGTCATTAGTCACTGCAGTTATTTTTGTATTTGGAGGCTGGTTTACTTACACTACCAGTCAAAAGCTTGTACACACCTACTCATTCAAGGGATTTTCTTTATTTTTACTATTTTCTACATTGTAGAATAATAGGGAAGACAACTATGGAATAACACATGGAATCATGTTGAAACCAAAAAATCAAAATAGATTTGATATTCTTCAAATAGCCACCCTTTGCCTTGATGACAGCTTTGCACTCTTGGCATTCTCTCAACTAGCTTCACCTGGAATGCTTTTCCAACAGTTTTGAAGGAGTTCCGACATATGCTGAGCACTTCTTGACTGCTTTTTCTTCACTCTTGTGGAGGACAGGTCATCTGATGCAGCACACCATCACTCTCATTGGACAAATAGCCCTTACACAGCCCAGAGGTTTGTTAGGTCATTGCCCTGTTGAAAAACAAATGATAGTCCCACTAAGCCCAAACCCGATGGGATGCCGTATCGCTGCAGAATGCTGTGGTAGCCATGCTGACAGTATCACCAGCAAAGCACCCCCGCACCATAACACCTCCCCCTCCATGCTTTACAGTGGGAAATACACATACAGAGATCTTCACCCACACAGCGTCTCGCAAAGACACAGCGGTTAGAACCAGAAATCTAAAATTTGGACTCATCAGACCAAAGGACAAATTTATACCGGTCTAATGTCCATTGCTTGTGTTTCTTGGTCCAAGCAAGTATCTTGTTATAGGTGTCCTTTTAGTAGTGGTTTCTTTGCAACAATTCAACCATGAAGAGGCTACAGAGTAGCCTAGTGGTTAGAGCGTTGGACTAGTAACTGAAAGGTTGCAAATTCAAATCCCTGAGCTGACATGGTACAAATCTGTCGTTCTGCCCCTGAACAGGCAGTTAACCCACTGTTCCTAGGCCATCATTGAAAATAAGAATTTGTTCTTAACTGACTTGCCTAGTTAAATGAAGGGGGAAAAAATGAAGGCCTGATTCACACAGTCTCCTCTGAACAGTTGATGTTGAGATGTGCTTGTTACTTGAACTCAGTGAAGCATTTATTTGGGCTGCATTTTCTGAGGCTGGTAAAACGAAGGTAACTGGGTCTTCCATTCCTGTGGCGGGCCTCATCAGAGCCAGTTTCATCATTGCGCTTGATGGATTTTGCGACTGCACTTGAAGAAACTTTCAAAGTTCTTAATTTTCCATATTGACTGACCTTCATGTTATGATGGAATGTCGTTTCTCGTTGCTTATTTGAGTTGTTCTTGCCATAATATGGACTTCGTATTTTACCAAATAGCCCTATCTTCTATATACCACCCCTACCTTGTCACAACACAACTGATTGGCTCAAACGCATAAAGGAAAGAAATTCCACAAATTAACTTTTAAGAAGGCACACCTGTTAATTGAATTGCATTCCAGGTGACTACCTCATGAAGCTGGTTAAGAAGGCCAAGAGTGTGCAAAGCTGTCATCAAGGCAAAGGGTGGCTATTTGAAGAATCTCAAATATAAAATAGATTTTGATTTGTTTAACACTTTTGGTTATTACATGATTCCATATGTGTTATTTCATAGTTTAAATGTCTTCACTATTATTTTACAATGTAGAAAATGGTTTTTTTAAAAGAAAGAAAAACCCTTGAATGAGTTGGTGTCCTAAAACGTTTGATCGGTAGTGTACCTTATTTACTAAACATTTGAAAAGTCCCCAAGCAATTTTTAGAGACTAAAGTTAAAGCAACAGTACAGTGCTGAGGCACATTGAACAAATTTGGCAAATTAGAGAAATGAACAATATTGATGTGGACAGTGCTATTGAATGAAAAACACTTAAAACGGATTAGCGGTACATTTTCTCCCCCAGAACCCTCCCAGCCCTCTTATAGCGTGTGACGTCACTGTGACGGGCCAGTCATCAACAAGAACACAGAAGCTCATCTGTTGGGAAGTCGGGAGGAGAACTAACTGAAAACCCAGAGCCAAGTAGAGACTTTTCTATTTAGCCCCCCTTATAAGTCAACCGTCCATAGGAGAAAGGGGTCGCAACTTGTTTAACGTCGTTTGTTTTTCTCTTTAAAATAAAGTAGCTAACGGTAGCTCAGTTAGCTATATTTAATAAGGGACACTATTTGGTCTCGCTTCACAAATAAGGATAAGGCAGGTTGCTGCTGGCAGGCTTTCTCGAGTAGCTTTTTCCTCGGCTAACCTGCTAACCTTAGTTTGCGAGAAGAAAATGGAGTTGGACGATGGAGTACTCTACCAGGACGACTCTGGTAGTTCGGCGATGATGTCCGAACGGGTGTCGGGTCTGGCGAGCTCCATTTACCGGGAGTTTGAACGGTTGATTGGTCAGTACGACGAGAACGTTGTGAAAGAACTCATGCCGCTCGTCGTCGCGGTGTTGGAGAACTTGGACGCGGTGTTCGCGGAGAACCAGGAGCACGAAGTCGAGTTGGAGCTCCTAAAAGAAGACAACGAACAACTTGTTACCCAGTATGAACGGGAGAAATCGCTCAGAAAATCTGCAGAAGAGGTGGGTTTGAGTCCTCGACTGTCAAAGAAAGAGGGAGAGTAAGACACCTTTCGCAGACAGACCACGAAACTGATCGAAAAACTGCTTGCTACTGCTAGGCCACTCAAGCTAGCTTTGACAGTTCAAGCGCAAGTAATGTTCAACAACAAGCACAGACTGTGCCCAATACTGTAGCTACTATTCCCATAGGGTTAATTTGCACATAGCAGGGCCTATTGCCTGTGAGAACTTGCAAACAATTATGCATGGACTAGATTGCTTGCTAGTTTTAAACCCTGAAAGTCAACGTTGGTAAACTGCACAGGCTAATCTTATAAAGCTATAGCATTCTGAAGCTAGCAGGATATGTCATCTGGTTGCAACAGCTGATAAGGTTGCATATTACCCATTTGACACGGTTGCTAATATTTTGGCTGGTGACATTACTTAAGTCATTTGCTTCATGGGTGGTTTTGGATGCACTTTTTTTTTTGTAGACTAAATTGCTTAATTTCATGCCTGCTGTCCAAACTGGATGCAAACTCCTGCAGCCATGCATT
The DNA here is from genome assembly GCF_021184085.1 of Oncorhynchus gorbuscha. Lineage (NCBI taxonomy): Eukaryota > Metazoa > Chordata > Actinopteri > Salmoniformes > Salmonidae > Oncorhynchus > Oncorhynchus gorbuscha. The sequence goes on along the minus strand of NC_060179.1, from coordinate 60,366,149 downwards.
AGTCAGCATACAAATGGAGCTACACCCAAAGGGAATTACTCTGACAGTATATTCCAAACCTGTCATTTTTTCTCAAATAATGGGTCAGGACCCAGTGGTGGGTCGTGGCTGACTCCCTTTAGGTCACTGCTATAGATAGTTTGAACCTAGCCGTACAGCTTTCTGGCTAAAAACATTTGTCTGATTGACTTGGTAGAGTCAGATCGACCATAAGAGCAGTTGCCAAATGAGATTTGGTCATCCCATCCAAATCCAAAACAGGAGTGTCATTGGAAGTTTGAGCGCCACCTTGTCTTTTTTCTCTCTCTCCTGTTTGTTCTGCCACCACACACTGCAGTCACTCCAGACAATGAGACTACTCACTTTCTGTCACTCTCTTTCGTTCCCTCTCTCTCTCGCTCCCCCCTCTCTCTTTCTCCCCCATCCCCCTGCCTTTCACCCACTAGGCCAAGGGTACTCGACTACTATTTGAGAAGGTCCAGTGACATATATTTCCTAGGTGGCAAAAGCCCGGCTGGACTTCATTCATTATCGGCGCTGTGTTACGACGTAGTAACAAACATAGTCGTCTACGACTTAGCAAACATGTTGTTAAATAAAGTGTACATTAAATGAGACTAAGAATTTGAATTAATTGCAACTTTATTTTGAATGTAAACATCTGCAACATTGCTGAAGAACAAAGGTGGATGCATAATTGCCATTGCACATGGGCCTTGAATAAAAAAATATCTATAAATTAAATAAAGTGCATGTTTTATGGAGAACAAAGGAGAGTTGAACCAAAAATAATAATCTGAATGCACAGAATGCCACTGTGGGCCATGCAATATTAATGTGTGTCACTCTGGGCCTTGCATCAATGAGAGAAATTACACTTTGTCTCCTGACAATACTTTGAACCTTGCCACAAATGGTGTGAAAGCAACTCTGAGACACTGGTGCAGGTGTTCATTGGTGAGCCTGGTGCGTTTAAAAAAAAAAATTAAGTTCAAAAAGTTAGGCACAGCGGTCTAAGGCCCTGCATCTCAGTGCTAGAGGTGTCACTACAGACCCTGCTTGGATTCCAGGCGGTATCACAACCGGCCGTGACTGGGAGTCCCATAGGGCAGCGCACAATTGGCCCAGCGTCGTTAGGCCCGGGGTAGGCAGTCATTGTACATAAGAATTTGTTCTTATTAACTGACTTGCCTAGTTAAATTAAAACGAATGTGGAGAAGGCTGATTCACAGCTGTATGTGGAGCCAAACATGGTCAGGATGTATAGTGCCAGTTTCTTGAGAACAGGGAGATCGGCTGCAGGAACCATCCTTTCCCAGAAAGTGACAGGGTCACAATCACCAGCCTACTCCTTCAAAGACACATTTTCTTGCAGCTCCATCAACTCCCTTTGCAGTGATGCAGCATCTACCCATCTGAAGATCTGTTTTTGTGTCTTCTGACAACTTTGTCACATTTGTGACCAATAAAGGGTTCAGCAGCAGCTCTTGTCCAACAGTGATGTCATCAAAGCGAGCCTTGAAGTTATCCATCAGCTTCTGGATGAAATCAACATGGTTGGGAACATCTTTGTCTCCCTGCATTTATATGAGAAGATTGGGAAGTGGACAAATTTTCCCTAGAGATCATTCTTGAAAAGCTAATTTATTCTGCAAAGCCCGGACTGCTGTTATCATATCACACACTGTGTTGTCCCGTCCCTGCAGCTTAACATTCAGTTGATTAAGGTGTGGTGTAATGTCTGTCAAAAAAGCAAATGTTTTTGTCTTCTCATCTTCCAAATACTGAGTTGCCTTGTCACTCTTTTGCTCTGATAAGAAAGTTTTGATTCCCAACTGAATGGCCCAAAAGCATTCCAAAACCCTGCCTTTGCTGAGCCATTTGACATTGTTGCGCAGTATGTGGAGTCATCAACTGGTATTGGCCTCTCAGAATGCCTCGTATCAGGCGGTTTGGTAGGGATGCTGTTGCTCTCAAAAATTTGATCAGTTTCCTCATCGTTGTCATGACTTCCGAATACTCTTTTCCCAGACTGGCACACAGGACAGATTGATGGATAATGCAGTGTTATGATGTCAGGTCAGGGTGGTCCTCTTTCAAACATGCAACCAGTCTCCTCCCTCTTCCTGTCATGGCTGGAGCTCCATCTGTGGTGATGGAGACCACTGACTTCAGAGCTATCCCCATTTTGTCATTATCCCTTTGATGGCCTCATGGGTATCGTCTCCCCATGTTGGTGCTTCTAGATGTTAAGCCCAACAGCTCCTCACATAATTCCTTCTTTGTTTTGTTATAAAATCTGACAAACACCAGAAGCTGGATATTGTCAGTGTTATCTGTTCATCCACAGCTAATGAAATTCATGCTGATTTTCTGAATGGCCTGGAAGTTGTGAAGTTACATCTTCAGCTAATATTTCACTTCTCATTGCTGTGGAATCTGACAGTGGGATCTGTTTGATCTTTTCCCAGAGCTCATCTTCTTGTTTACCTTCAAGCAAGGTGTCAGCACCTTCACAAATTTTATTTTACCATCTCCGCGTCTGAATTTTTTTTCTCCCAAAACCCAAGCTATCCTCAGTGAACACTCGTTGCACATTGTTGGGCTGTCATATTGGAATTTGAGTAAGTTAATCTTGTTCTCCCCTCTGTGTTCAGGGGATATGTCTGATCAAAATTACTATGCCTGCTGTCATAATGGCGCTTAACATTGACACTTTCATGAGGGCTGTGGACTCAAATCTTTCTGTTTCTTTCTGCTTGCTTGTCCCAAGCTTCTGCAGAGGATATTTGGATTGATGTGATTGGGTAAGACGTGGCCTCTTGTATTTGCATATAACCACATGTTTGGATTAGACATGGCACTAGTAAATTTGGGCGTTGCTTCGAGAGAGAGAGGTTGCCGAGTTAGAGGCCGCGGCCCTCGGTTGATTTTCTTTTTTATAAAGCTGTCCAAAAATTATTTATAGACTTTTTTTTTTATATAACAAAATGCGATGTCCGTATTGACTCGCTTTCCGCCCGTTGAGTTTGGCTGCACTAGGCTGCACTAGGCTATCTGCATGTCTGTCTCTGTCTCATCACACTGTTCTAGTGCTGTTGTGATTCAGCCCCCCCCATGTCATTAATCTCTTTATTCCCATAACTGCCAAAGTGAAAGCTCCTATCCTCTCCTAAAGATGGGTTAACAGGTCAAGTGATCCTTTGTTAGCAGCAGCAGTGTTGTTGTAATTTAGCCATGTTTAGCTTTCTCTCAGCCTGCCAGACAATACTGTACATGAACACAGCTTAGGAGACCTCTGTTGTAGTGTTGGTTATGGCTTGTGTGTGTCAGGTGCTCTGCCCTTTTAACTTCCTTCACATCAGCAAGGTGTGCATTTACAAAAATAATGGATTAGTGTTAACTAGTACATTATAACACAACTTCGACAACAATTGAAGGTCACAGTGGTAATGTTACAAATCTGTCTGATCCTTCACTTTGTCCTGTCAAAGGGCATTGCTAGCACTGACTGCTTTCCTTTCCACCAAAATGGGAGCTTATCTAGTACATTGAGTACAAGGCCTAGTTTTGATTCGACATGTCATGATTTGAAATCTAGGGTGGGGCTGGGTGGGGACTGATTAATGCGTTTGTCTTCCTGAGGTAATTTGTTTTGCACTGCACAGGCTTGACTTTCTCCTCAGAGCTGCAGTTCAGTGGAGTGTGGAAAGATGAGCTCAGAGTCTGGTCATAAAGCTTCATAAGTAGTTAAAGCTGCAATCTATATGTAACTTTATAGATGACCTGACAAAATTTACATAAATGTGTTAGATCTGCGGTAGATCTGTTCTATATGCATTTTTTCTATGCTTCCCATTATTAAGTTTTTTTTTTTGCTTCTTTTTTTTGTACACCAACTTCAAACAGCTGAAAATACTAGATTTTCGATTCTGGAAAATATAATTTACAGCGGTTTAGATGGTACAATGATTTTCTACAGTTGAAAAGATTTGAGAAACCAGTTGTCCTGTGTTAGATTCGTCATCAGTGTTAGGCCTAGGTGTTTACTTTGAGGTTAAAAAACACTATGCTTAATTGACTTTACACACGCCTGGCTAACTCAATGACATCAGTCATGTTGGTCATTAGGCTCTAGAAAACCATCCAATCCACATGCTCATGGCTGTAAAAACCCAAACACCTGCCTAATAGACTATAAGTAAAGACAATATGGTTCTCAGTCAGTAAACAACACTGAAGACAGACACCCCAAGTACTTCTTGGGACAACCCATTAAATGCTGTTGTGACTTAACTGCCAGACAAACAGTCCTAGTAAGTCCAGTGTAACACTGATCTCTCCCAGAGCTGAGCCCAGTGTAACTCTTCCTAGACGGACTGTGACTCTACACTATAGACAGGGAGAGGAAGAGGGCAGGGCCAGGCAGGAAATTGCTGGGAAAACAAGACCCAGTGAGTTCCTCTCTGCGGCCAGGATGCTCCTCGCACCCATTCCCCCTGACATCAAAAGGTCACGGTTCAGAATGATAATGTCACAGGGTGATGTCAGAGAGTCGTGTCATTCCTGCCAATGTCAGTCAGGCTCTAAACAAAAAGCCCCTGTTTCCTGTGCCAGGTATCTGTTATCACACAGCATTTATCAGGAGCAATTTGAAAGCTTCAAAGCATGTCATTGAATTGGGGCTGGAAAACAGAGGTCGGGGGTGTTTATCTAAAGTGCATGGTTCAAGAGTCAACTGTAATAGGCTACATCCCCATTCCTTCTCCCAGAAAACAAAACGTGACGTGGATCTTGAGTTATTTTTCAAGCTATATAACACTATTTTACATACAGCAGGTTTTTAAAGGAACAAAGAGTACAGTCTGCGATACTGGTATTATCACAGCCCTCTATTGAACCCGGTTTATTATTTTAAATCAAGACCGACCCTGTTAGCCCCACAATTGGATGTCACGGCCCAGACCATTTGTATGGTTTGTTGATTTGGACAATTTACCCGGATGTTTGATGTTGATCTAAGTTATGATTTAATATTAAATCAATGAAATGTTTATTGGTCACATGCTTCGTAAACAACAGGTGTAGACTAACAGTGAAATGGATACATACGGGCCTTTCCTAACAATGCAAAGACAAATAATAACAGAAGGACTAAATAAACAATGAGTAAAAGCATATCTTGTCTGTGTACATGTGGTAGCGGTTCAATGTGTGGGTAAACAAGGTCACTGCGGTAGATATGTATATATGTAGGGATAAAGTGACTAGGCAACAGGATGGATAATAAACAGTAGGGATGCACCGTTATGACATTTTTGGCCGATACTGATATTTTCCTTGCCAAACAAAATCCCAATACTGATGACCGATATTTACAATTTCAGAGGCCTTTTAAGTATTCTAGTACAGATAACTAGTTGACACACACACACTGACCAAAAAGTTATTTTGTTGGCATTTACGTAAGTCCCCATTACCAGTAAAACATAATCAAAACCTATTTCTTTCACTCATTGCTGTGCTGTTTCGTTGTTAATTTGATCAGTCGTTACATTCTCAACCAGGTTTTCATCATGCATGTCAAGCAGTGATGTTTCAGCTCTGTCTGTGGCCTTTTCTGTTGTGGGTTCTCTTCCTCGGTGCACACTGGCGCTCTGTCCATTTCCGTCTTGTCCAGCTGTGTCTAACATTTCACATAAACCCTGTTTCTTGTCTGCATCGAAGTAGCGGCCCTTGTACCTAGCATTCAGCATGATGGCGACACCATAAAGAGGCTCAGAGGGAAGGCCACCGAATCGCTTGTTCACAGCCTCTAGTAGAGTACTTTTGTAAGTTTTAACCCCATGGTCTGTCTGCAGTTTTGTTGAGCAGGTGTTTCAATGCCATGACAGAGTGTGTCACGTCTTCTGCAGGCACAGTTGATGTGCTTATTTCTCCAGCCAGTTGTTCAAACGGAGCTAAGCATATCTGTTCATGTTTTCAATGAGAGTCCAGTGATTTGTATTGATTGTTGCAGGTAACTCATAGTCGGTTGCGTACTCGCCAAGCACTCGTTTTTGTTCCAGCAGGCTCTCCATCTAGAAAGTACTGTTTCATCTGGTGGAAACGTCTAGCTTAATCCTTTCTGTTTTCACTCCATGCTGCTCCTGTATTGCTTGCAGGCGGCTGTATGCTAGCTGTGAGTGTTTAAAATTACACAGTATCTTCCTACCTGTTGCCACTGTCAGATATGCTGCATTGGGTCAAAACACCTTCGTTCACAGCCAGTTGCAGTGTGTGTGCCTTGCATGGCAAACTGGTGACTCCGCATTCTTCCAAAGCCTTTGTCATGTTCCATGGATTATCACATAGCACAGCGTGTACTTCGTTCTTGGGGATTTTCCAAGTTTCAAACATGTTCACAAATGCCATTAAGTGGCAGCAGTGGTATGACAACCAGCACATTCTTGAGCATGCAATACATCTTTCCTCAGTACGAAATCCTCGTCGACCCACTGTGTTGTCAGACTCCGCATGCTCGTGGGGCTGATATCGCTGGTCCAAATGTCAGTCGTGAAGCTAATAGCAGTGAAGCCCATAGCAAGTAGCTCATGGATGTGGTTTTAACAATACTGTGTAACTCCGGTAGGGCAACATCTGAAAAATAGAGCCTACTTGGTAGTGTGTGCCGGGGCTTGAGGTGCTCGACCAGTCGGCAAAAGCCAACATCATCCACGACAGAGAACGGTTGATTGTCAAGGGCAATGAATTCTATTATCTTGGCGTTAATGGATTCTGCCTTTTGAGTTGTCTCGCTGAAATGGTATTACTCTTTCAAATGACTGTTCAACTTGAACTTGTTTAATTGTTGGAAGTGTGAGCTTAGTTTTAGTCGCTGAACGTCTGGGGCTGAAGAACTTTCAAATGAGTAATCAGGTTTGTGGTATTGAAATATTTCACTTTCTCCCCTCTGGAAATAATAGCAGCACAAACGTTGTATACGGCCTTTCTGTTATCTTCCTTTGAAACGTCAAAATAGATCCACACAGCAGACATTGGACTAGGTTAGGAATGCTGTGTAGTGCTCTATTTTTCGTGGCGTCATCTACCTACGTTATACAGGTATGCGGTCGGTTTTGCACATCGGTGTTTAAACTATACATAGAGTCGATGTTGGCATTTTGAGCTAATATCATCAGATTTCCAATATATCGTGCATCCCTAATAAATAGTAACTCCCGCGTATGTGATGAGTCAAAAGAGTTGGTGCAAAAAGGGTCAATGCACATCGTCCGGGAAGCTGGTAGTTGACTGTTTAACTAATTATTTAGCAGTCTTATGACTTGGGGGTAGAAGCTGTTCAGGGTCCTGTTGGTTCCAGACTTCAGGCTTGTTGCAGTAGCAATGCTTGCCCTGCAGTAGCAGCGCGCGAACAGTCTTATTTTGGTGGCTCAAGTATTTGATCATTTTTAGGGCCTTCCTCTGACACCACCTGGCACAGAGATTGGCCCCAGTGACGTACTGGGCTGCACGTATTAATGTCTGCAGCACCTTGCAGTTGGCTGCCAAGCATTTGCCATACCAAGTGGTGATGCAGGCAATCAACATGCTCTCAATGGTGCAGCTGTAGAACTTTTTCAGGATCTGCGGGCCATTGGAAAATCTTTTCAGCCTCCTGAGGGAGAAGAGAAGTGGCTCGGTCCTCCCCTCCCGCTCCGTGGCTTGACGACTCATTGCGAGCTCACAGAACAGGGCTCCGGGCAGCCGAGCGGAAATGGAGGAAAACTCGCCTCCCTGCGGACCTGGCATCCTTTCACTCCCTCCTCTCTACATTTTCCTCCTCTGTCTCTGCTGCTAAAGCCACTTTCTACCACTCTAAATTCCAAGCATCTGCCTCTAACCCTAGGAAGCTCTTTGCCACCTTCTCCTCCCTCCTGAATCCTCCTCCCCCTCTCTCCCCCCCCCTCCTCCCTCTCTGCAGATGACTTCGTCAACCATTTTGAAAAGAAGGTCGACGACATCCGATCCTCGTTTGCTAAGTCAAACGACACCGCTGGTTCTGCTCACAGTGCCCTACCCTGTGCTCTGACCTCTTTCTCCCCCTCTCTCTCCAGATGAAATCTCGCGTCTTGTGACGTCCGGCTGCCCAACAACCTGCCCGCTTGACCCTATCCCCTCCTCTCTTCTCCAGACCATTTCCGGAGACCTTCTCCCTTACCTCACCTCGCTCATCAACTTATCCCTGACCGCTGGCTACGTCCCTTCCGTCTTCAAGAGAGCGAGAGTTGCACCCCTTCTGAAAAAACCTACACTCGATCCCTCCGATGTCAACAACTACAGACCAGTATCCCTTCTTTCTTTTCTCTCCAAAACTCTTGAACGTGCCGTCCTTGGTCAGCTCTCCCGCTATCTCTCTCAGAATGACCTTCTTGATCCAAATCAGTCAGGTTTCAAGACTAGTCATTCAACTGAGACTGCTCTTCTCTGTATCACGGAGGCGCTCCGCACCGCTAAAGCTAACTCTCTCTCCTCTGCTCTCATCCTTCTAGACCTATCGGCTGCCTTCGATACTGTGAACCATCAGATCCTCCTCTCCACCCTCTCCGAGTTGGGCATCTCCGGCGTGGCCCACGCTTGATTGCGTCCTACCTGACAGGTCGCTCCTACCAGGTGGCGTGGCGAGAATCTGTCTCCTCACCATGCGCTCTCACCACTGGTGTCCCCCAGGGCTCTGTTCTAGGCCCTCTCCTATTCTCGCTATACACCAAGTCACTTGGCTCTGTCATAACCTCACATGGTCTCTCCTATCATTGCTATGCAGACGACACACAATTAATCTTCTCTTTTCCCCTTCTGATGACCAGGTGGCGATCGCATCTCTGCATGTCTGGCAGACATATCAGTGTGGATGACGGATCACCACCTCAAGCTGAACTTCGGCAAGACGGAGCTGCTCTTCCTCCCGGGGAAGGACTGCCCGTTCCATGATCTCGCCATCACGGTTGACAACTCCATTGTGTCCTCCTCCCAGAGCGCTAAGAACCTTGGCGTGATCCTGGACAACACCCTGTCGTTCTCAACTAACATCAAGGCGGTGGCCCGTTCCTGTAGGTTCATGCTCTACAACATCCGCAGAGTACGACCTTGCCTCACACAGGAAGCGGCACAGGTCCTAATCCAGGCACTTGTCATCTCCCGTCTGGATTACTGCAACTCGCTGTTGGCTGGGCTCCCTGCCTGTGCCATTAAACCCCTACAACTCATCCAGAACGCCGCAGCCCGTCTGGTGTTCAACCTTCCCAAGTTCTCTCACGTCACCCCGCTCCTCCACTCTCTCCACTGGCTTCCAGTTGAAGCTCGCATCCGCTACAAGACCATGGTGCTTGCCTACGGAGCTGTGAGGGGAACGGCACCTCAGTACCTCCAGGCTCTGATCAGGCCCTACACCCAAATAAGGGCACTGCGTTCATCCACCTCTGGCCTGCTCGCCTCCCTACCACTGAGGAAGTACAGTTCCCGCTCAGCCCAGTCAAAACTGTTCGCTGCTCTGGCTCCCCAATGGTGGAACAAACTCCCTCACGACGCCAGGACAGCGGAATCAATCACCACCTTCCGGAGACACCTGAAACCCCACCTCTTTAAGGAATACCTAGGATAGGATAAAGTAATCCTTCTCACCCCCCCCCCTTAAAATATGTAGATGCACTATTGTAAAGTGGCTGTTCCACTGGATGTCATAAGGTGAATGCACCAATTTGTAAGTCGCTCTGGATAAGAGCGTCTGCTAAATGACTTAAATGTAAATGTAAATGTAAATGTCATACCCTCTTCACGTGTGTGTGTGTGCTATGAACATTCCTTAGTGATGTGGATACTGAGGAACTTGAAGCTCTCGACCCGCTCCTCTACAGCCCCGTTGATGATGTGGGTGTGCTCGGCCCTCCATTTCCTGTAGTCCAGGATCAGCTCCTTTGTCTTTGGGAGGTTGTTGTCCTGGCACTACCTATAGGCTGTCTCATCATCGTCTGTGATCAGGCCTACCACCTTTGTGTCATCTGCAAACATAATGATGGTATTGGGGTCGTGTGCAGTCGTGAGTAAATGGGGATTTGGGATTTGAAGACAAGCACAAACAAAATGTTCTGCCTTTCTCTGATTGAATACCCCCCTGTTTTTACACTGCTGCTACTTGCTGTTTATTATCTATGCATTGACACTTTACCAATTACATTGATTAACCTGTACCCCCGAACATTCACTTGGTACCGGTACCCCCTGTATATAGCCTTTTAAATGTATTGATTAGATTTAAAAAAAATACTTTAATTTATTTATTGAACTGCATTGTTGGTTAAGGGCTTGTAAGTAAGCTTTTCACTGTAAAGTCTACACCTATTGTATTCGGCCCGTGACAAATAACATTTGATTTAAAATCTAACCCTGACTGACAACCTTACGATCTTGCGAACCACAAATGCCTTTTTAGTGACCTTCAGTATCTCTTGGCCAATCAATCTCCTACCTTTTTTTTGTCAGAACCATCTTGCTATCCCAGCGGCCCAGTTATACCCGGGCGAGACCCAAAGAAGACGCAGTGCACTTAATAAAACTCCCTGTCAATAGAATGTTCATACACTGGGGCACTGTGTGTGTGAAGGGACAAAGGGAGCATTATGCGTGTTCAGGAGGAGAGGAGAGAGGGAAGAGGCAGATAGCACACCAGAGAAAGAGTTCTCCTCGTTATCATATGAACACCCAACTATGGGTCATATGATCAGCAGCACGGAGAAAGTGTGTGTGTGTGTGTGTGTGTGTGTGTGTCAGTCAATAGGAGAAGGCGGTTAGGTTCTAGGGAGGGATGTTAGGCATTATGCTTTTATGATAGTCATTTCTGTGTGTGACTTGCAGCCTTGTGTTTAGTGCGGTTTACAGATTAAGTCCCAATACCCTCTCCCCTTCCTCCACTCCCAGCCCCCTTGTTCAGTCCAGGCTTCATGTAGCCTAATGCTCTTATTAGATTTACTATGAAGTATGTGCCTTTACTGCCTTTCAGACCCTTTCTCATACCTTCCCACGTTCCCACAGTTTTATTTATCCCTTTCTCTCTCTCTCTCTCTCTCTCTCGCTCGCTAGGCTTATGCTTTCATAACCATTTGAACAGGGCCTTGACTACGCCTACAGCCAAAAGGTTTAGCTTTATATCAGTGTAGGCAATTAAGCAGGTCACATAGACATTCTCCGAGTGCCTTTGGCCTAGCTTACATCTGCTCTTTGACACATAGAAAGTGGTGTTCATGTAGAGAAGAGCCGATTAGTTCAAGTAGGTCTCCGGCGGAGCAAGGGTCTCTGGTGATAGTCTCCACCAGCAGATGACTGCTCATCCCAGCCGATGGGCTGGCTGAGCTCCATGATCACAAGACTCAAGACTGTTTTGCGTGTGTCGTGCTAATCAGCGCAAACTTTAGTTCCAGCCTAGTGTTATAACACAAGATTCAACTCAGTCTAGTGTCAGGTGTGTTAGTGCCGGGCTAGGACGAAAGCCTGCAACACTGCTCTAACAGGTCTCTATTAACAGTCACAGGCTGGTCCAGCTCTTTCTGTATGTTTCTAATAAGCTAGGTGATACGCAGTTCTGTGTGTGTGTGTGTGTTTCTCTCTCATTCCCATGGAAAATTGTTGTGAGTTTTGATCTGAAAGAAGTTACTGAGATCTGACAGACAACAAGAATAAGACTCACTGCCTGACACTGATATTGTCGGTACAACACATAAACACACTCAAAAGCTGTGGCTGCGTGCACATGTGCGCCAAGGGGTTAGCGCTCTGCACCTGTTGTGTGACACCCAGTGAATGGAACTGAAGACGGACTGACTCGTCATGATGATCTCAGACCTGATAAAAACACGCTCAATGGAGCTGCAGAAAGCCACACAGGCAGATGGATGGGTTTTGTCCCATTGATCTCAGTTCATATTTATTAGTTAGTGAGACCTTAGCTGTCCCTGGAGTCTCTCCCCATTAATCTCTTCTCTCGCTCTTTCACTGTGTAGTAGTGAGTGACACTTCGGATCACAGGAAGTTGTGACAGGAGGAATCTCACATGAACATGATGCATACAGCTCACCCTCCTGTGTGTTGGCTAGAGGTCAATGATCTTTCTTAAAGTACTTAAAGGTCCAATACAGCTCTTTTGATCTCGATATCAAATCATTTCTGGCTTACAAGTACCTTACTGTGACCATTTTCAAATAAAATGGTCAAAAATCAAGCAAGAATTTTGCTAGGACTGTCTCAGTGGTGAGGTGAAAACTAGTTGCTATTGGGAGAGATGTTTGGAACGCTTTCTAATTGGTCTATTAACTAATTTACCACCTGGCAAAAAACACCATCCCACCAAAAACACTGAAATTTCAGGCGGTATTTTCAAACGGCTCTTTCACGAAAAGGACATTATCATAATTGTACAATTTCACAGTATTATTCCAACATCATAGTGTGGAAATATATATACAAACACACACGCTACCATTCAAAAGTTTGGTCAATTAAAAATGTCCTTGTTTTTGAAAGAAAAGCTAATTTATTTGTCTGTTAAAATAACATCAAATTGATCAGAAATAGAGTAGACATTGTTAATGTTGTAAATTACTATTGTAGCTGGAAATGGCAGAGTTGTGCACCGGGGCCTCCCACTCCTCTTTCTATTCTGGTTAGGGCCAGTTTGCGCTGTTCTGTGAAGGGAGTAGTACACAGCACTGTATGAGATCTTCAGTTTGTTGGCAATTTCATGCATGGGATAGCCTTCATTTCTCTGAACAAGAATAGACTGACGAGTTTCAGAAGAAAGTGCTTTGATTTTTGGCTGTTTTGAGCCTGTAATCGAACCCACAAATGCTGATGCTCCAGATACTCAACCAGTCTAAAGAAGGCCAGTTTTATTGCTTCTTTAATCAGACCAACAGTTACAGTTGTCCTAACCTAATTGCAAAATGGTTTTCTAATGATCAATTAGCCTTTTTAAAATGATAAACTTGGATTAGCTAACACAACGTGCCATTGGAACACAGGAGTGATGGTTTCTGATAAAGGGTAGATAGTCCATAAAAAATGTCATATCCAGCTACACTAGTCATTAACAACATTAACAATGTCTACCACTGTATTTCTGACCAATTTGTTATTTTAATTGGCAAAAACTGTGCATTCAGAAACGAGGACATTTCTAAGTGACCCCAAACTTTTGAAAGGTTGTGTGTGTGTGTACAGTAGAATTCGGAAGTTTACATACACCTTAGTCAGATGCATTTAAACTCAGTGTTTCACAATTCCTGACATTTAATCCTAGTAAAAATTCTGTCTTAGGTCAGTTAGGATCACCACCTTTATTTTAAGAATGTGAAATGTCAGTATAATTATTTATTTCAGCATTTATTTATTTCATCACATTCCCAGTGGGTCAGAAGTTTACATACACTCAATTAGTATTTGGTAGCATTGCCTTTAAAATTCTTAACTTGGGTCAAATGTTTCGGTAGCCTTCCACAAGCTTCCCACAATAAGTTGGGTGAATTTTGGCCCATTCCTCCTGACAGAGCTGGTTTAACTGAGTCAGGTTTGTAGGCCTTTTTGTAGGTTTGCTCGCGCACACTTTTTTTCAGTTCTGCCAAACAAATGTTCTATGTGATTGAGGTTAGGGCTTTGTGATGGCCACTCCAATACCTTGACTTTGTTGTCCTTATGCCATTTTGCCACAACTTTGGAAGTATGCTTGGGGTCATTGTCCATTTGGAAGACCCATTTGCGACCAAGCTTTAACTTTCTGACTGATTTATTTAACCTTTATTTAACCAGGAAGGGACCATTTGAGATTTAAAATATATTTTTCAAGAGTGTCCTGGCCAAGATAGGCAGCACCAATTCATTACAAAAATTAGACAAACAACATGAAAAACTAGTAATCTAGTAAAATCCATAGAATTCACAAGAGTATAACAAAATCAAAAACAGAAAATTAAAAACATTGACAGGTCAGGGAATCCGTCTCAAGATCATTCATCAGTGATTTAAAAACACCAATTGGGACAAGTTTCAAGAACTTTGAAAGTTTATTCAAGTGCAGTCGCTAAAACCATCATGCACTATGATGAAACTGGCTCTCATGAGGACCACCACAGGAAAGAAAGACCCAGACTTACCACTGTTGCAGAGGATAATTTCATTAGTTACCAGCCTCAGATATCGGCAATTAACTGCACCTCAGATTGCACCTCAGAGTTCAAGTAACAGACACGTCTCAACATCAACTGTTCAGAGGAGACTGTGTGAATCAGGCCTTCGTGGTTGAATTCCTGCAAAGAAACCACTACTAAAGGACACCAATAAGAAGACACTTGCTTGGGCAAAGAAACACAAGCAATGGACATTAGACCGGTGGAAATCAGTCTTTTGCTCTGAGTCCAAAGTTCAGATGTTTGCTTCCGACCACCGTGTCTTTGTGAGATGCAGAGTAGGTGAACGGATGATCTCCATGTGCGGTTCCCACCGTGAAGCATGGAGGAGGTGTGATGGTGTAGGGGTGCTTTGCTGGTGACACTCAGGAATTTATTTAGAATTCAAGGCACACTTAACTAACAGTATGGTTGCCACTGCATTCTGCAGCGATACGCCATCCCATCTGGTTTGCGCTTAGTGAGACTATCATCTGGTTTTGTTGGTGGTGGTGGAAAATGCTGTGTCAGGAGCTGTTCCAGAATCTCCCATAAGTGTTGAATTGGGTTGAGTTCTGGTGACTGAGACGGCCATGCCATATAGTTTGTTTTCATTCTCATCAAACCATTCATTGACCACTTGTACCCTGTGGATGGTGGGGTATTGTCATCTTATGGGGCCATGGTAGTCAATAATGGGCTGACCAGTATTTTTATACATGACCCCCTACACATGATGGGATGTGATTTTCTTAATTAGCTCAGGAACCACACCTGTGTGAAAGCACCTGCTTTCAATATACTTTGTATTCCTCATTTACCCTCATCCCTCACGTTTTTGACAGCACGGGGCCTTTAACGCATACAGAGACATGCCGTTGTGTTATTCAGTGTTTTAATATGTTTCTGTTTCTGTCTCTGTAGAGGTACATGGTGTTTGAGGACAGTCAGGAGACAGAGAAGAAGGACCTTCAGAGTCGGCTGGTCATGCTGGAGTCACAAACACGTCAAATGGAGCTCAAGACCAGGAACTACTCGGACCAGAGTGAGTCAATCATTATGGCTTCTAGGACTGGAGGGGTGAACCCTAATGGAAGGAATACTGAGAAAGACATTACAAGTGAAGGGCTCAGGATTGTGTGCATAACTTGGGGCTGGAAGACTAATATATTTACTGGGTTGTACTGTATCTGCACGCCATAGAAACAAACAACCCACACGATGCTGCCAAACACACCCTCACGAACCATGGGAAGGTCATTACATAAGGAATAAACTCAAGAGGTGACAGTTTGGAGGTGTCTGTAAGTGCAGTCTAAGGGAGTCTTGAATGGAGATTTTAATTTCATTTTTCAATCCTTGCATCACACCTCAAACTCAGTTTATTCTGATCTGCTGAGTTGGTGTTTGACTGTGAACTATCAGGACTGATTGGGTTAAGTAGCTACTTTATGGGTGTCTGTCAGCTGACCCTGACTGAGTACATGCACGTGTCACCTGACTTGATATTCACTAGTGCTCACAGCCAAGTCCACAATTCTTGTTCTTTCCTATTCAGTTTTTCTTTTTTTCCACTTTCAGTTCTTTCCTACTTGAACAGTTTTCACTCTCGGTCTTCTCTCTCCTTAAACTAGATAGGGAGAGACAGAGCAGTAATTCTCTTGAGTCATTTTGATGTGAAATCCAGGCTAGCTCATAGTCAGCAGATGTGTGTAGACTGTAGTTGATGAACCGAACAGTTATAATAGACTGCAAGCCGTAAACATACAGTACTTCCACTTCCCAATACACACATGTTTTACTATCCTTGTGGGGACCTAACATTGATTTCCATTCAGAATCCTATTTTCCCTAAGCTAAAAATAACCTTTGTCCTCATGAGGACCTGGGAAGGGTCCCCACGAGGGAGAATTTTCTAGCATAGTTCCAATGAGGATAGTAATAAAAGCCACCCTCACACACCAGGTGGTTTCCTAAAGGGATATTTCTGTCTGTACATTCTCTAGTTGGTTCCTCATTGTCTACTGATAGTCATTAGTCATTGTAACAAATAACTTGCAAATCACATCTGAGCATCTGAGCTCATTCTTAGGCATTCTCTAAACCACCTATGACGGTCTGCGTTAAAAGCCTGCCCTAACGAGTCTCTTTTCGGTTGTTCTGAATCAAATCCCTGTCGTATGTCTCATTCTACTAAAAGCCAACTCCAAAAATCCAATGACGACAGTCTGGTGTTAGCCAGGCTACCATAGAGATGTGTGGAGGTAGCAGATTATATTAGATAACTGTGTTGGCAGTTAGTGACATTAACTCCTGATGCTGTGTTGGGAGGGTCTTTGTCAATGAGCAGATGGTAGTCCTGCTCGGGTTAGTGTCCCAGTCTCACACACACTGCCTTTGTGAGATGATATTGTTAGGCTGGGCAATCATCATCGCGTACACACAGAACGTTGTCAGGGTGTTTTCACTATAAACAGTCCATGCCAGCCAAGTTGCCAACAAAGTGGAATAAGACCTATCCTTTACTCAAATAGAGTGGATTCTAAAGTCTGTTTCTAGTGTGTTTGGGTTCCTGCTTGTGCATTTTAATCTTAAAGTTTAAACATGGCTTCTGTTTGTGTGTGTGTGTGTGTGTGTGTGTGTGTGTGTGTGTGTGTGTGTGTGTGTGTGTGTGTGTGTGTGTGAACTGGACAGAATCGCTTAGAATTCCTAATGTTTTCCATTGGATTATGGCTACTCTGACCCATAACCCAAAATGTTTGTGTCAGCCAGTGTATTTTACTAGTGTGCTAATGACACCTGGTGGTCATGTGTTGCTACTACAACTGACAGCAGTTTAAAACCGTACTTGGTTTCTCATCTGAAGCCTTGGCCATGTTCAGTTCGAAAACGTTGAATGTTGTGGATAGAAATACCATGACTAGAGCTTTTCTTTTAATTGAACCTTTATTTAACCAGGAAGGGCTCATTTGAGATTTTAAACCTCTTTTTTTAAAGAGCGTCCTGGCCAAGATGGGCAGCACCAAGTCGTTACACAATTTCAGACAGACAACAGGAAAAACTACAAGTATTCTAGTAAAAACCATAGGATTCACAAGAGTGTAACAAAATCATAAAACAGCAAATTAAAAACATTGACAGGTCAGGGAATCAGTCTCAAAATCCTTCATCAGTGATTTAAAAACACCAATCGGGACAAGTTCTTCCAGTTTAAAAGTATTTTGTAAGGTGTTCCAAGCCGATGGCACAGAGCACATAAAAGCTTTTTTTTCTACCAAATTCAGTTCGGACATATGGATCAGTTAGCAGAATAAAGTCCTGTGAACGAAGAGAGTACCCACCACATTTCTGAACAATAAAAATGCCCAAATAAAATGGTAGTAAACCCCAAATGGCTTTGTAAATAAAAGTGTACCAGTGACTGAGCCTACGAGTGACTAGAGAAGGCCAGCCATCCCTGGTATATAAAGGTGCAGTGATGCGTAAGGGTTTTGCAGTTTAAAATAAATCTCAATGCGCCATGGTAAAGGGTGTCAATTGATCTTCAACACTGAGCTGAAGCATTCATATATGAAATATCCCCATAGTCTAGTAAAGGCATAAATGTAGCTGATACTAGCCTCCTTCTAGCTTCAAAAGAAAAACAGGCATTATTCCTAAAATAAAATTGCAACTTCAGCTTCAATTTTTTTGTAAGTCATTGAATATGCAATTTAAGAGGCTGTCAATTAAAATTCCAGAATTTGAGGATACAGTCTCAATCTCATTACCCTGACAGGTAGTAATAGGTGAAAGGTTCAGAGGTCTATTTCTTGCTTTAGAAAACACCATTTAGTTTAGTTTTGTCAGTGTTGAGGATAAGCTTCAATTGACAAGGTATGTTGAACAGTATAAAAAGCAGTTTGCAAGTTCTGGAAAGCTTTTGTGAGACGAGGTACAACAATAAATAACAGTATCATCAGCATAAAAGTGAAGTTGTGCATTTTGCACATTTTTGTCTACATTTTTTATATAAAGAGTGAATAAGAGGGGACCAAGTACAGAGCCCTGGGGTATACCATTACAGACAGACAATTTAACAGACATGGGCCCATCAAATTGAGGGCTAGAGATCTATCAGACAGATAGTTAGCAAACCATGCAACTGCATGCTCCGAAAGACCTACACTCTACAATCTCTGCTTCCAGTATAGCATAATCAAATGTATCAAAATCCTTAGCGAGATCAATAAAAAGTGAGACGGTGCTGTTTTTTGTCAAGGGCTTCAGTGATATAATTTAAAACCTTCATGGCTGCTGTAATTGTGGTATGCTTCTTCCTGAAGCCCGATTAGTACATTGATAAAATAGAGTTGGTATATAACTTCTTTTTGTTTTTAGCTGTTCACTCAAGGGTTTCAAGTATTTTCACCAGGGGTGACAGCTTTGAGATGGACCTATAATTATTTTTTAAAGTGGTAGGACAAATGCTGAATTCTAGATCTTTGGTATTTCATGACATTCCAGGGTTAGATTGAACAGATAAGTGGTTCAGCTATGAAATCAGCTGCCAGATTTAAAAAGCAGGGATCCAAAATATCAGGACCTGCAGGCTTTCTCTGATCTAAGGATTTCAGGTCTTTATGTACCACCTGCACTGAGAATGGCAAAAAGCTAAGCTCTCGCTGGTTCATCCACACAGGGTTGTACAGAGACGGAGGACACTGAATCAAACAGCCTACCAGATGATACAAAGTGCTCAATGAAACAATTCAGCATTTCAGTTTTGTCATATATCAACAAAGTCCTTCAATACAGATGACGGTAATTCATTAACATTATTGTTTCCAGACATAAGCTTAATGTCCTTCTAAAACTTTCTAGGGTCATTTAGGTTCAGTCGTAACAGAAATAAAATATTCAGACTTGGCCTTCCTGAGAAGAAAAGAACACTTGTTTCATAACTGCCTAAAAGTAAGCCAATCGGCATCAGAACATGATTTCCTTGCTTTAGTCCAGGCTAGATTACAGTTGTGAATAATACAAGACGGCTCAGAAGAAATCCATGGATTATCCCGCCCTTTAACTCTGAACCTGCGGAATGGGGCATGTTTGTTTACTATTTGGAGAAAAAAACATAATGAAAGAATTTCCAGGCAGTTTCCACATCAGGAATAAGCTCAATCTAGCTCCAGTCAAAATAAAACAAATGATGAGAGCCTGCTCATCAAAACTCTACAAATTTCTCTTGCGAGTAAAGCGTGTGTTTTGTCTTAGTATTTCTAAAAGCAACGACAGCACAATGGTCACTTAAATATTCTGTGGTTGTTGTTTTTTTAGTAATGATTTATGTGATTTGATATTGACAAATATCCAATCAGGCTAGGTTCCCCTGGACATTTGAGATTTGGGCGAATGGGTTAGTTAATCAACTGGGTAAGATTCATAGAATTACAAAACATTTTTAAATCATTAGACACCGGCTTTAACCAACACCAGTTGAGATCACCAATCAAGATAATTTCACTGTAAAGAAGTTTAGATGTAAGGTGCATCAGAGAAGACAATGCATCACCAAGAGCAGAGGGGGGTCTATAACAGACAATCACAGTTATAGAGAGACCCTTTGAAACCTCAATATTCAAAGCAAGAAATTCCAACTGTTAAAAATAGAGCTGATGTGATTCCTTATTCCAAATACCAAAGAGGTATATCTGTTCTACATCATACTGTCTGAACCTTGGCCAATGTTGTGTCCTGCTAAACATGGCCCTGGTTTGGGACAGATATTACTGATTGGCATCCAGTAATTGGACCGTGCTCCCACCCATCCAGGACATCTATTCGAAACGGTGCCTGAGGAAGGAACGCAGCATCAAGGACCCCAAACACCCCAGCCATGAGCTGTTCTCTCCCTTACCGTCGGGCACACATTATCAGAGCATGAGGTCTGATACCAACAGGCTCAATGACCATTTCTATCTACAAGCCATCAGACTGCTGAACAGTTGAACTGGACTGATCACCTGCTCTGATTCTCCGCACCTTAGAGCACACACACACAACCACACACGTATACATTCATGCTACACACACCACAACTGCTGCTGCCAGACTCTTATTATACTACTCAGTTTATACACTGCCTCCCTTCCCCAATACACTTGTAAATAAATATTGGCCTATAAATTGTGCCATCCTGTGTTAGTTATGCTAAAAAGGTATATTCTACTGAGCTATTTGCTTTGTTCGTATTTTTGTTATTGCTTTGTCAAAGGAACCTGCAAGTAAGCATTTCGTTGTACGATGTATCCCGTACATATGACTAATAGAACTTGAAACCTGGTCACTGACAGATATGACTAATGTCCCTAGATTGCATTAAAGGATTACTTCAGGATTTTGGCAATGAAGCCCTTTATCTACTTCCCCAGAGTCAGATTATTTGGAATTTTAAGACTCTTGAAGTATAAATATATATATATTTGGCCTTACTGCTATTAACCCATACAAACACATTGAATAACATATTCACTACATGGAACAACAGGTAGTCCTTACTGCTATTAGCCCATACAAACACATTGAATAACAGATTCACTACATGGAACAACAGGTAGTCCTTACTGCTATTAGCCCATACAAACACATTGAATAACATATTCACTACATGGAACAACAGGTAGTCCTTACTGCTATTAGCCCATACAAACACATTGAATAACATATTCACTACATGGAACAACAGGTAGTCCTTACTGCTATTAGCCCATACAAACACATTGAATAACAGATTCACTACATGGAACAACAGGTAGTCCTTACTGCTATTAACCCATACAAACACATTGAATAACATATTCACTACATGGAACAACAGGTAGTCCTTACTGCTATTAGCCCATACAAACACATTGAATAACATATTCACTACATGGAACAACAGGTAGTCCTTACTGCTATTAGCCCATACAAACACATTGAATAACATATTCACTACATGGAACAACAGGTAGTCCTTACTGCTATTAGCCCATTACAAACACATTGAATAACAGGTATTCACTACATGGAACAACAGGTAGTCCTTACTGCTATTAGCCCATGGAACAACAAACACATTGAATAACATATTCACTACATGGAACAACAGGTAGTCCTTACTGCTATTAACCCATACAAACACATTGAATAACAGATTCACTACATGGAACAACAGGTAGTCCTTACTGCTATTAGCCCATACAAACACATTGAATAACAGATTCACTACATGGAACAACAGATCCTGAAAATCTGTTTGTTCTGAAGATTATATCCTATATTTGAGATGCTCATGTAAAAAAAAAAAACTTGTATTAAACACCTTATTTTTGTCACTAAACAGTCTCCATACACAGTGGGGAGAACAAGTATTTGATACACTGCCGATTTTGCAGGTTTTCCTACTTAGACCTCTACATGCTTTGTGTCATTTTTTTATCATAGGTACACTTCAACTGTGAGAGACAGAATGTAAAAGACACCTGTCCACACACTCAATCAAACAGACTCCAACCTCTCCACAATGGCCAAGACCAGAGAGCTGTGTAAGGACATCAGGGATAAAATTGTAGACCTGCACAAGGCTGGGATGGGCTACAGGACAATAGGCAAGCAGCTTGGTGAGAAGGCAACAACTGTTGGCGCAATTATTAGAAAATGGAAGAAGTTCAAGATCACGGTCAACCACCCTCGGTCTGGGGCTCCATGCAAGCTCTCACCTCGTGGGGCATCAATGATCATGAGGAAGGTGCGGGATCAGCCCAGAACTACACACCAGGACCTGGTCAATGACCTGAAGAGAGATGGGACTACAGTCTCAAAGAAAACCATTAGTAACACACTATGCCGTCATGGATTAAAATCCTGCAGCGTAAGCAAGGTCCCCCTGCTCAAGCCAGCGCATGTCCAGGCCCGTCTGAAGTTTGCCAATGACCATCTGGATGATCCAGAGGAGGAATGGGAGAAGGTCATGTGGTCTGATGAGACAAAAATAGAGCTTTTTGGTCTAAACTCTACTCACTGTGTTTGGAGGAGGAAGAAGGATAAGTACAACCCCAAGAACACCATTCCAACCGTGAAGCATGGAGGTGGAAACATCATTCTTTGGGGATGCTTTTCTGCAAAGGGGACAGGACGACTGCACCGTATTGAGGGAAGGATGGATGGGGCCATGTATCGCAAGATCTTGGCCAACAACCTCCTTCCCTCAGTAAGAGCATTGACGATGGGTCGTGGCTGCGTCTTCCAGCATGACAACGACCCAAAACACACAGCCAGGGCAACTAAGGAGTGGCTCCGTAAGAAGCATCTCAAGGTCCTGGAGTGACCTAGCCAGTCTCTAGACCTGAACCCAATAGAAAATCTTTGGAGGGAGCTGAAAGTCCGTATTGCCCAGCGACAGCCCCGAAACCTGAAGGATCTGGAGAAGGTCTGTATGGAGAAGTGGGCCAAAATCCCTGCTGCAGTGTGTGGAAACCTGGTCAACAACTACAGGAAACGGATGATCTCTGTAATTGCAAACAAAGGTTTCTGTACCAAATATTAAGTCCTGCTTTTCTGATGTATCAAATACTTATGTGATGCTATAAAATGCAAATTAATTACAGAAAAATCATAATGTGATTTTCTGGATTTTTGTTTTCGATTTCCGTTTTTCACAGTTGAAGTGTACCTATGATGAAAATTACAGACCTTACATGCCGATTTGGCAGGTTGTCAAATACTTGTTCTCCCCACTGTACATGCTTCTGTGAAACAAAATGACTGGGGACCTTCAGACGAGTCTTGTGAGGCCTGTGTGCAAAACAACCAACATGTTTTTGAGTCTCACCTTTACACAGAAGGCTACAGACAGAACTCTGTGGGAGTCGGAGAACACCTGCGTGTTCGTGAGGCTCATCTGTCCAGAGCGGTCATCATCGTTTGTAGGCCAAGCCGTTCAGACGCTGAAGACTATTTTGTGAGAAGACTGATTTTCGGGATGTGTCATGGTCTGACAAACCCAGCTCTAGCTTTGTTACCTTTCACCTCAGAAGTGTTGCATAGGCGGATGCGGTGGATTGAGATGCATCCAATTGGAAAAAATAGAATCAAAACATCTCTCTTAAACTGACAGATTTCTAAAAACGACAGACATCGACCATAGGGGGTTTTAACTGCTAGGCTACCTGCCTCCACTTTCTGAAGGCACTGTATGTAGGAAAAGTATTTGTTCAAATCAAAAGGGGTGCGGTCAAAAAGTGGTTGAAATCAAATGGAATGACTAGGGTTGCAAAGGGAGGGTATATTACTGGAAATTTTTACCAGGAAACTACCCAAATTTGGGTACTTCAGATTATCACAGGTGTCTGCAATTCTCCGGCCCTCTGTGGCCTTAGAAAAATTTAAAAGATCTGAAATCATTAAAGATCTGAAATCATTAAATAAGATTATTTAAAAATAAAAACATTTGAATGACAAAGCTGTAAAACATTATCCTAAATATAAACTATAAACCTAGTGAATACCAATTGGTGTTTTAATGAGGGTTTTCAGCATGAAATATAAAATTTCCCCCAACAAAATTACAATTTATTTGACTATGTCTATGTATTTGTTGTCAATGTTTTGGCATCAAACAGGTGGCAGTTGTGGAATCAAAATTCAATAGTTGGATGAGTTGAGGTGATTGAAAATAATGCCATTGTTGATTTGATGCTTTTCTTTCATTAATTAGGCAATTTTCTCTTGAACCATATAGTCTATCTTCTAGAAATTCTTGGACATAGAGAGACAAAATAAAAAGCATTTTTTTAAAGTTATTCAAAGTATAAATTACCTAAGTTACAATAGATTGCCATAGATTTTCTGTTCATTACCCAAATTACTGAAGGTTCCTGTAACTTCCGCAAATTACCGGTTGCTTTGCAACCCTTGGAATGACCCTATAACAGTTGCTTTTGGGTTCTTTTCCCTCATTAACCATGTAGTTCTGTTTGACTGAGATCACACATCGACCGGTTTTCTCTCTCAGTTGGCAGATTGGAGGAACGAGAAGCCGAGCTGAAGAAGGAGTACCATGCCCTCCACCAGAGACACACAGAGGTATGGGGGGGAAGAGTGTTTTGTGTATTTAAGTGCGTGTTGGGACTGTTCCTTTTGTAGGTCTACTGGGCAAACTATACTGAACAAAAAGGTAAACGCAACATGTAGTGTTGGTTTCATGAGCTGAAAGAAAAATCCCAGAAATGTTCCATAAGCACAAAAAGCTTCTTTTTTTTAAAATAAAATTTTGGGCACAAATTAGTTTACAATCCTGTTAGTGATCATTTCTCCTTTGCAAAGATAATCCATCCTCCTGACAGGTGTGGCATATCAAGAAGCTGATTAAACGGCATGATCATTACACAGGTGTAACTTTTGTGCTGGAGACAATAAAAGGCCACTAATGTGTGCTGTGTTGTCACACAACACCACAGATGTTTTGAGGGAGAGTGCAATTGGCATGCTAACTGCATCAATGTCCACCACAGCTGTTGACAGATAATTTAATGTTAATTACTCTATCATAAGCCGCCTCCAACGTTGTTTTAGAGAATTTGACAGTAGGTCCAACCGCCCTCACAACCACAGACCACGTATCCACGCCAGCCCAGGACCTCCACATCCAGCTTCTGCACCTGTGCCCCTGCCCAGACATGTGAAATCCATAGATTAGGTCCTAATGAATTTATTTCAATTGACTGATTTCCTTAAATGCACTGTAACTCAGTAAAATGTTTCATGTTGCATTTATATTTTTGTTCAGTAGAAATCATGTAAAACTCAGGGTTTCACGATTGGCGCAGCGGTCTAAGGCACTGCGTCGCAGTTCTTGAGGCGTCACTACAGACCCGGGCGGACTCCTTGTGGCTGACTTCGATCGTTAGTTGAACTGTGTTTCCTCCAATACATTGGTGCAGCTGGCTTCTGGGTTAAGCGGGCGGGTGTTAAGAAGCGCGGTTTGTCTCGTCATGTTTCAGAGGAATCATGACTCGACCTTCGCCTCCCGAGCCCGTTGGGGAATTGCAGCGATGAGACAAGATCTCAATTGGAGATCACAAAATTAGAGGTAAAAAAAAAGGCAAGTGAAACTCTAGTATTGGTAAGTGTCTGTCAAACATAATGATGCTGTTGGAGTCATGTGCTGCCACACATTCGTGGGCGAACATGGATTTGAAGACACACATGCGCCTGGATGGCAGGTTGCCTGGGTAGCAGGTAGCCTAGCGGTTAACAGGGTTGGGTCTACTAAATGGCTAGAATGTATGTATAATATGGTTTAGACATAGGCCGGCAGACTAGTGGATCCCATTGATGTTTGACCGACAGCGAACCAAGACAAGATGCTATTTCCAGCTTACATTCAGGGAATTCACACTACAACAGAGGACGGGGGGGAGGGAGGGATGAGGATGGTGAGGAATGGAGAATGCAAGACGCAGGAGAGTGGGAAGGAGAAAGAGGGAGTTAGAATTGGGTCAGTTTAAGGAGATTGAGCAATTTTCCCAATATTAAGTATGTTGTCCAGTTGCCTCAACTCAGTCTGCCTAAAGTCTGTTCTCTAATCTATTACTAACACATTGGCCCAGACGCCAAAACAAACAAGCCTGTGAAGAGACCATGACGTTTTAAATATGGACAGAAACGTGGTTTTAGAAGCTCACACAAACGCACTGGGACAGCAGAATACCCCACAGGCCGGGAGGCTGTCTGTTCCAGCTGTACATCCACACAAAACTCCTCTAAGAAACAACAGGCATCATGGCCATGTTCAAATCATTATTTGAATAGGACCACTCCCTGTCCACGCTAACCCCTCCCGGATCTCCCTATGTGGTATGTCCCATGCAGATGATCCACAGCTACATGGAGCACTTGGAACGTGCCAAACACCAGCAGCACGCGGCGGTGCAGGAGGCGCCTACAGACACAAGCACTAGCAGATCACGGTAAGGTCATACAACTATTCAAGTCCCATACACTGCGTGGACAGTATCTGAAGTTGTACACGAACACTCTCATATAACAGTGCTTCCTTAATGGTGTATTAATAGTGGCTCATGGCCAGTTCATCCTGGGTACTGTGTAGGTGTCATTGGCTTAGTTGGCTCCTCACCCTGGTTCAGTGTGTTTGTGAGTGAGTACGTTGATGTGAAGTGCTTCATCACTGCAGGCGCCACTCCTGCGCTCTCTGCTCTTCATGGGCATGATTTCCCTTTAGGTCAGAACCTGACAGAAGATGAGAGATGTGAGGTAGGCATGAGGGGCTGGGCAGAAGGAAGGGAAAGGGGGGAGGATGGGAGGAGAGGAGTCAAAAGGGATGGAAAAAAGAGGGGACGGTGGTAGGAGGGGGAGATATGTGTGTGGGGAGAGGAGGATATGTGTTGAAGTGGGAGGAGGAGGATGAAGAGGAGATTAGGATAGATATTGAGTGGGATTATGCCATTGAATCAGCTGTATATAAATCAGAGGTTTGGCAGTGGTCAGCTGCAGTAATCCCACAGTGTGATGGAGATGAGTGATTCAGAGCTGTCATGTTTTAGTCAGCTGATCAGATTAGTGAAAAAGCAGTAAAAAGAGGTCATGGTCTCCTACTGGGCAAACCTTCATTTTGAACAGTCCAGAGAGTGGTGTTAGTTTGACTAGTACATCAGATCAAAGCAGTTTGTGTAGCTTTTTAGATTTAAACAGCGTTTGTGTTCACAAGGAACTCATTTGTGATTTCAGTGGGTTTCCTAACAGAAGTGTGGTACATTTATTAGCTTTTTGTGTGTGTGTGTGTGTGTGTGTGTGTGTGTGTGTGTGTGTGTGTGTGTGTGTCTGTGTGTGTGTGTGTGTCAGCAGCCCTCTACAGTCTCTCAGTAGCAGCAGACGACGCTGTCAGTTCCCACAGGGTTTACCTCCTCCCAGTTTCTCCATGGCTCAGCCAATCAGCATCGAGCTGAGGGGAGGCATATGTTACCAGCTCTGATGCTGCCTCAGCATCCGAGAGGGGGAGGGGAGAAACGGGAGGGTGAGAGTGACGGCGACAATTCTAGACTGCTCAGCGACATCAGTGTCGCAGTTTAGGAAAGAAAGAGCATCGTCTGCCAGAAAGAGGATACAATACATCAAGAAAAGTGAGGCGAGGAGTGTCCACCCTCTCTCTCTGTCTCTCTGGATGATGTCACAGCAGTGTTGAACTGAAGCCGGCATCACTCTACAGTAGCAGCTGCTGCTCTGTCTCTCTCTGCCTCCGCTGCTGCTGTTCATGGGATTACTGCTGCTGTTGTTTCTGTGGCCGTCGCTCGTTGGCCCGCTGGTCTGAACACACACCACGCCACACACTCTACTCTCCAGCCCGAGTTCCAGATCTCCTGTACCTGAGCATTCTTCTCTTCAACACACGGCAACAGAGTGTGTATGTGAGGAGTACTTTGTCGACAGAGGGAGGAGCATACTCTAGTTTGCGTCGTCATCCAAGGGACAGTTTGTAAAAGCCCCAGAGGCGTGTGTTTTAGCCCCCTTCCCCTGGTCCCGGCAGTGAGAGGCGCTGGGCCATGTTCAGGGGGGGTCATGAGCCCGAGGTGTATGCTGCTGATTGTCTTTGGCTTCGTTGGGGGGGCCGTTGTTATTAACTCTGCCGTGCTGGTCTCTCTGTCTGTCCTGCTGCTGGTGCACTACTCTGTCTCCACTGGCCTCCCTGCCCTGCCCACCCTGCCACGACCCAGCAGGTAGTGTGTGTGTGTGTGAGAGAATGAAACACAGCCTCCTGCAGGTAACTCTCTGTGAAAGGGATGGGTGTGTTTGTTTACCTCCTTTCTCTCTTCTACATGTCCTCTTCTCCAGTCTTTTCTCTCTCTTCTCCTACATCTCATTTCCTCCTTCACTCTTTCCAATCTCTGCTTCAATCACTTGTTGTTTTATATGGTTGCTTACCCCTCCGATTGACTCCGTCTCATCCCTCTTCCCCTTGCTTGTTTACTTGCCGTAGGGTACAGCCCAGTTGCCTTGCTTTTAACATATGGTTACCATGCTGTTGCTGTGTTGGAGACAAACAGCCAGGCAGTATGTTTCTGCAGGCTGAAAGTAGGTCAGGAGAAAGCACCTTCTCAGCCAGTAAATCACAGCAATACTCATATTGCTTATATCCATGATAACATGACATTTTACTTGCTTTCATTTATTCGCTCGCTGTCACTCTCTGTCCCACGCTCTCTGTCCCGCGCTCTCTCTCGGTCTCTGTCCCGCTCTCTCTCTCGCTCTCTGTCCCGCGCTCTCTCTCGCTCTCTGTCCCGCTCTCTCTCTCGCTCTCTGTCCCGCGCTCTCTCTCGCTCTCTGTCCCCCGCGCTCTCTCTCGCTCTCTGTCGCTCTCTCTCGCTCTCTGTCCCGCGCTCTCTCTCGCTCTCTGTCCCGCGCTCTCTCTCGCTCTCTGTCCCGCGCTCTCTCTCGCTCTCTGTCCCGCGCTCTCTCTCGCTCTCTGTCCCGCGCTCTCTCTCGCTCTCTGTCCCGCGCTCTCTCTCGCTCTCTGTCCCGCGCCTCACGCTCTCTGTCCCGCTCTCTCTCGCTCTCTGTCCCGCGCTCTCTGTCTCGCTCTCTGTCCCGCGCTCTCTCTCGCTCTCTGTCCCGCGCTCTCTCTCGCTCTCTGTCCCGCGCTCTCTCTCGCTCTCCGCTCTCTCTCGCTCTCTGTCCCGCGCTCTCTCTCGCTCTCTGTCCCGCTCTCTCTCGCTCTCTGTCCCGCGCTCTCTGTCCCGCGCTCTCTCTCGCTCTCTGTCCCGCGCTCTCTCTCGCTCTCTGTCCCGCGCTATCTGTCTCTCGCTCGCTGTCTCGCTCGCTCGCTCTGTCTGTCCCTCAATTTCAATTCAAGGGGCTTTATTGGCATGGGACACATATGTTAACATTGCCAAAGCAAGTGAAGTAGATAATAAACAAAAATGTTATTCTCTCTTTCTCTCAGTTCAATTTAAGGGGCTTTATTGGCATGGGAAACTCTGATTCTCTCTCTTTGGGAATCAGCCTGTAGTGGTGTGTATTGTCTATGGACTGCTACCATTCCATACAGCCTGCTCTTTTCAACATGGAAGCCTTTGTTTCTGCCTAGTGTACCTTTTTGATAGCTCCTCATTGATGTGGGCGGGTTGATATTGTGCTCCACTTCCATTGATGTTCAGAGGCTGATCATGTTTGATGCTTAAAGCAAGGGAATATTTGTTCACTTCAGAGATCTATAGGGTCTATGGAACATGTCACAATGAAAATCCTTGAAAGTGTGTGATGTATTGGGTCATCAGAGAATTGTGGGTGCTGAGAGAGAGCATGGAAGTGTGGAAGCTAGCAGGTGAGTGTGTACGCTGTGCATGAAGGATTAGTTTTGTCATTAGAGGGGAGCTCGAGAAAGGACGCAATGTGTGGAAAAGAAGAACCACCACTGTGGGAATCTAACAGCTCTTCAGTCACTGGCCTGTTATAAAGACGCAGAGGTTACTGAGAGACCGATGAATCAGAGTGATGTCACCCCTCGTACTAAAGCACCCAATAGAAACCACTGTAGTGCCTCCTTGCAAAGTCTCAAATGATTAATGTCTTGTTTTTCTTCATGATGTTCGATAGCTTTCATGCCTGCAGCAGGAGTATTGACTTGCGTTTTTAATCACAACACAATGACCAGCCTCTGTAAGGCTTATAAATCAGCTCAGTGACTCCATTATGAAATCCTTTATTACAGGGCACACCTCGCACTCTTACACTATCCAACACTGTCACACCTTTCTCTGTGGGTTTCACCTCACCCTCCTCTTATCTCTCTGAATCCAGGAAGGAGCGTCCCATCTCAATGGGGTTATTCCCATTACCAGGATATGATTTGACCAGTGACTCGCAGAGGGAAGCTGTTGAAACACCGTCTGAAGCCTGGAGATGTAAGGACCTGAGCCACCCTCGCTCCAACACCAGCCTCAAGGTAGCAATATACTCCTCACCTGCCAGTCACTTTAAATTGATGCAGAAGTTATTCTAACATTCGCAGACTGTTTTGGACATACTTTTCAGGAATTCACTGTGTGAGTACAAAGTGAACTCGGTGGTTTGAATCTGGACCCCCCCCCCCCATGCCTCCTCTTAGCTTTTCCCAGGAATCTGAAGGGTGACATAAGATGTGTAATTTGGCCCAGAGTAGATAGTTTGTGTGGAAACACACTTTCAACCGTTCACTCTGCCAGAGGACGGGAAGGATTATTGAAAAGGAAGTTTGATACAGTGTGTACCAAAGCACGATTGAGAGGTAAACTTGGATCAGTGTGGCCGGAATGCCTAAGAAGGCATCGAGGGAGGGTAGGGGGGCTGTGTGTAAGTCTGAGGGCCCATGGAAGTGGTATCATTCTGGGTCGGGAGGAGGGGAACAGAGGAGAGAACAGAGGAACAGGACAGAGTGTCTGAGCAGACCAAAGGGACGCTTTTTGCTGGGGCCACACGAGAACCTCACCATGGTTGCCATATTAATGAGTGATCGGCTGATTAAGTATTTTACTCCTCGTGGCCAGATAGAAATGATTCAGATACCAGGAAGAGGGGGCTTCATGTCAGAAGTTACAAGACAACATTTGACATAAGATACGAGACCAGTAGATGAAACTCAACTGCCGATGTTTCAGCTCAGCCCTGGCTGCTACTAAATCATCTTTTTACTTAATCCTCCTCTCTATCAAACCTATTTTCTTTCTCTGTCCCTTATCCCACTAAACCATCCCTTTCTCACTTTCACGGTGGATCTCTTAAGCTGACTTTTAAACACACACACACAGCCACACACACAGCCACACACACAGCCACATACACAGCCACACACACAGCCACACACACAGCCACACACACAGCCACAGTTCAGACTCACAGGGGCCCCTTTGTTACAGCCTCTGACTCAACATTTCCCAAAGATTTATAGTTTTCGGTTACAGTCCCCCCTCCCACTTTCTCTCTCTCTCTTTCTCTCTCACCCCCGCCAATTATATCTCCCTCTATCTCAGGTTTGTATACAGACACACACTGTGTCAGCAGAGCTTAGGGTTTTTTTGTCATGGAAAAGCGACAGCTTTATCAGTCTGATGGACAGAAGAGAAGCTAGGCTCTGATAGGCTGACAGGTGATACTATGGCAACGGCAGAGAGGATGACGCCAGCGAGGGGAAAGTGGGGGGAGTCCACCCAAGGGTAGAGGAAAAAGTAGAAGGGAAAAGAGAGGTGGGGAGAGTGAAGGACAGAACATGAGAAACTCTGGCGTAGTGGAGGTCAGCCAGTGTTTTGCCAATG
Organism: Oncorhynchus gorbuscha; assembly: GCF_021184085.1. NCBI lineage: Eukaryota > Metazoa > Chordata > Actinopteri > Salmoniformes > Salmonidae > Oncorhynchus > Oncorhynchus gorbuscha. The sequence continues at coordinate 60,334,633 of NC_060179.1, read as the reverse complement.
GTCTTTTCCGAGGCTATTCTTAAAAGCCATATAAAGTATGTAATTCAATCAGTTGAATGGTTGACTGCAGTAGAAAGCCTGGGTAGACAACCTCTGGAAGTGGCTGCTCATCAGAACATCTAACCCGTTTGTCACCTTCAGTCCAACACGTCGGACTCCACCGGCCCTTTCACTTGATCCACTGTCTTTATACTTAATTCATGATTTGCAATAATCTTTTTCAACATAAATCTGCTGCTCCCCGCCTCCCTCCCCCTCCCCCTTTCCAGTTGTGATCACTGCTCTAAAACGGGCCTTCACTGTAATTCTTCTCTAAACCAGTTGGGGGCACCAGACTCCCAGAGCAGAGGGCAGAGGCTTTCGGCCAATCAGCAGGCTGAACAGAACCAGGTCCAAACTACCGCGTTGTTGTTCTAGCCTGTAGTTGCTGTGTTGTTGACCATATAGTCTCCATAAAAGCTTGATCTAGCCTTTGTGCCGCCATTAGAACACAGTCCACTGCCAGCTGTATGCCACCCACACTGCTTACTCACCTGGACGTCAATGGTGTGACTGTGGGGCTGAATCTTAAATGATCCCTATTCCCTATGTAAGTGCATTACTTTCGGCCCTGTGGGGCCCTGACCTAAAGTAGTGCACTATATAGGGAGTAGGGTTCCATTGCAGATGCAACCCAGACTTTCAGGGTTAGTCGGCTTGCTAGGATTACTAATGCATAGAGCGTTCTCTCTACTTCAACCTAATCAACTAGCCTTAGCTGTAGAATTGACTAAAACTGATTTGATTTGTTGTGTGCTCTAACAACTTTGTTGTGAATTGAGGTGGTTTTCACTTTGCCTTTTGTTTCAGTGGAAGATGTTGTATTTACTGCGTTTGGGGGGGGGGGACTTTGTGTTTTTGTTTTGTGCACTTTATACCATTGCCTTGTGAATGTTTGAGTATTCAGGTATTATTTTGACTGGATATTAATGGTTGTGTTGGATTGGCTAACCTTTTTTCAAACATCCTTATTCCTTTTTGAGGGAAAGAAGCGAAGACTGTAGGAAATATGGCCCTTGTGTCCTTGACCGTCTGTCAGGATCTCATTTATATTCCTCTTCCTCTTCTTTCTCTTCTGTAGGATGAGATGTCTAATGCGAACCGTGGAGGCTCCAAGTCCAACATGCCCATGTCTCCTAAAGGGGGCTCCAAGTCGGGGACCTCATTTGGGGCTCCCGCTCAAGGAGGTTCCAAAATGTCCTCACAACAAGGTGGCTCTAAATCAGGCACACCCGTGTCATCTCAAGGAGGGGACTCAAAGTCGCTTACCCAATTGTCCACGCAAAACAGTGCCTCTAATTTGGTCATTCCAATGTCTTCTCAAGGGGGCGGGTCTATTTTGGCCAGTCCCATGTCTACTTCAGAGTCTGACGTTGCCATGGTATCGGCGAGCACGCCAATCCAGGAAGTGTTTGAGAAAGTGGGCAAGGGTCTGAACAGGAAACTGGACAGAAGCAACAGGAAGCCAGAGAACATCAGCAGTAAGAACACCACAGTACCAGAGGGTCAGGAGGGTCCAGAAAGACAGAACTTAGAACTGAGAGGAGGGTCAGTACCGTGCACAGGTCAGTACTGCAGCTCCAGGGCATAAACGGTGAAAACATGGGGATTGGCTATGTTGGGGACTTGGATTTGTTGTATTGTAAAACCTACCAAAAATGTGTTTGGCATCACATTGGCCTCACTAATGTATTCACCATGTCAAATGTGCCGTATGTCCCACAAGAACAGTAATCTAACATGTTATTCTCTTTCCTCTCCACACGCAGCTGATGATAACAGTGAGTCGTTGGAGGTGCAGGCCATCATAGAGTCCACTCCTGAACTGGACATGGACCTTAGTGGCTATAGAGACGCCAGGTAGGGTCAACTGGAAGTAGTATTTCTACCTCGATCTCTGCATCTCTATCCTGAACACTCAATCTCCATTTATGTGTCAAACTGTACAGAAAATCCCTTCCAGCTTGGTCCTTTTGAGACGGATATATAAAACAAATCTATACAAATTGTATTTTATGATGGAATGTATTGTAGCTGTGTTCACTCAGATGACCTCTCTCTCTCCCTCCATCCATCTCTCCCCATCCCTTTCTCCCTCCTCACATCCCTCTCCAGTACTCCTACTAAAGGAGTAGGAATAGTAAACATGGCATTCGACAGGAATACTGAGTCACTGTTTGCGGAGCTGTCCTCTGCAGGACCCGACATGGAAATAGATATAGCAGACATGGACGAGGGGGCTGACCTGCTGGGTAAGACACTCCCACCCTCCCTCTAGTTCTCCCCTTTTAGCTCCCAAACTCCCAAATGATGTCTAAAATATACAGTGGGATCTCCGTCTTGGTGAGGTTGTAGGTTCAGTGTTCTTTAGGCTCCGTACAGACCCGTTGGAGTCCCCGTAGAGTCATGTGCTGTTAGGTGATCCTCAAGATAATCTGTTTTTGTTTTCCACCTCACATTGCCAGCATGGGTCTCAGACCTTAACTTCCTGGGTAAGACTGAAGGAGTGTGTGTATCATGCGGTTTATAATTCCATTTTAGACAGGAGGAATTTCCATTTCTTCTTTCCCTTTTCATCCCTCCTTTCTCCTCCTAAGGTATGGGCCGTGAAGTGGAGCATCTCATCCACGAGAACACTCAGCTGCTGGAGACCAAGTAAGTTGTGTTTTATAATCACCTGCGTCCATGCTCCCGAAATCAACGAAACAGGAATTTATCAAGTGCAACAATGTTCCATGTTGTGCAGTAGACAGCACACTACTGCCACCTGTTGTTCACGGAGGGATTTAGCTTCCATTAGAGAGAGTTCACCTAGGTCCCAGAGGAAGTATGTGTAGGGCCTAATGATCATGCCGTCCAATCTTTGTCCTCCGTCTCGTCAGAAATGCATTGAACATGGTGAAGAATGACCTGATGGCGCGTGTGGATGAGCTGTCATGTGAGAAGGAGGTGCTGCAGGGAGAGCTGGAGGCTGTGACTCAGGCCAAGACCAGACTGGAGGAGAAGAGCAAGGAACTGGAGGAGGAACTCAAGAAGTCAGTCTCCACTTTACCCTACCTTTCTCTGTCTGTTTTCTTTCCCTGTTTAGATGAATATAGGGTCCCCAGGCATCTCCAGTGTGTGTTCATCTCTAGTGTGTGTGTGTGTTTCTCTCGTAGGGTTCGGGCTGAGGCGGAGGAGGCCAAAACAAAGACGAAGAGTGAGAACAATGAGGAAGATGTGAGTTCTGTGTGTATGTGTTTGCTGAGATATACAGTTAAGTCGGAAGTTTACATACACTTAGATTGGAGCAATAAACTCATTTTTCAACCACTCCACAAATGTCTTTAAAACTATAGTTAAAACTATAGTTTTGGCAAGTTGGTTAAGACATCTACTTTGTGCATTCCCAACAATTTTTTACAGATTATTTCACTTATAATTAATTGTATCACAATTCCAGTGGGTCAGAAGTTTACATACACTAATTTGACTGTGCCTTTAAACAGCTTGGAGAATTCCAGAAAATGACGTCTTGGCTTACCTTTCAAACTCAGTGTCTCTTTGCTTGACATCATGGGAAAATAAAAAGAAATCAGCCAAGATCTCAGAAAATGTTTTTGTAGACCTCCACAAGTCTGGTTCATCCTTGGGAGCAATTTCCAAACGCCTGAAGGTACCACATTCATCTGTACAAACAATAGTACGCAATTATAAACACCATGGGACCACACAGCTGTCATACCGCTCAGGAAGGAGACTCATTCTGTCTCCTCGAGATGAACGTACTTTGGTGCGAAAAGTGCAAATCAATCCCAGAAAAACAGCAAAGGACCTTGTGAAGATGCTGGAGGAAACGGGTACAAAAGTATCTATATCCACAGTAAAAATGAGTCCTATATTGACATAACCTGAAAGGCCGCTCAGCAAGGAAGAAGCCACGGCTCCAAAACCGCCATAAAAAGCCAGACTACAGTTTGAAACTGCACATGGGGACAAAGATCGTACTTTTTGGAGGAATGTCCTCTGATCTGATGAAACAAAAATAGAACTGTTTGGCCATAATGACCATCGTTATGTTTGGAGGAAAAAGGGGGAGGCTTGCAAGCTGAAGAACACCATCCCAACCGTGAAGCACGGGGGTGGAAGCATTATGTTGTGGGGGTGCTTTGCTGCAGGGGGACTGGTGCACTTCACAAAATAGATGGCATCATGAGGTAGGAAAATGATGTGGATATATTGAAGCAACATCTCAAGACATCAGTCAAAGTTGAAGCTTGGACGCAAATTGGTCTTCCAAATGGACAATGACCCCAAGCATACTTCCAAAGTTGTGGCATAATGGCTTAAGGACAACAAAGTCAAGGTATTGGAGTGGCCATCACAAACCCCTGACCTCAATCCCATAGAAAATGTGTGGGCAGAACTGAAAAAGTGTGTGTGTGTGTGAGCAAGGAGGCCTACAAACCTGACTCAGTTCAACTTCCGACTTCAACTGTATGTAGGTGTGTGTTTGCTGAAGTGTGTGTATGTCTGAGGTTGCTGATACCACTTCTTGCAGGCGGATGTTCCCACGGCCCAGAGGAAGAGGTTCACCAGGGTAGAGATGGCCAGAGTCCTGATGGAGAGGAACCAGTACAAGGAGAGACTGATGGAGCTACAGGAAGCTGTACGATGGACAGAGATGATACGGTAGGGAGGAGGAGGGAGAGGAAGCATGTGACAAGCTGAGCTAGTCCAAAAGAAAATTATGCATATTGAAGAGTTTTTGTATTCCAACCACACAATGTGCTTACTGATAAACATGCATCCCTTCTAGTTTGTGTTTTTGTGTTTTCTCTCCTGGGCGATTCTAGTTAGTTGATTAACAAGATCGTTTTTGTCTCAGCTGAATAGTGATAAGTCATTAAATGTGTTGTAATCTTTCCCTCAGAGCATCGAGAGAGAATCCAGCCACCGCAGACAAGAAGAAATCCAGCATCTGGCAGTTGTAAGCTTCACTCCTTTCCTACCGTCTCTCCTTTCCTACCGTCTCTCCTTTCCTACCGTCTCTCCTTTCCTACCGTCTCTCCTTTCCTACCGTCTCTCCTTTCCTACCGTCTCTCCTTTCCTACCGTCTCTGCTTTCCTACCGTCTCTCCTTTCCTACCGTCTCTCCTTTCCTACCGTCTCTCCTTTCCTACCGTCTCTCCTTTCCTACCGTCTCTCCTTTCCTACCGTCTCTCCTTTCCTACCGTCTCTCCTTTTCTTCACTCCTTCAATGCAATCCTTCCCCTTTACCACACATCTCTCCTTTTTTGCGTGCTCTCCTTTTCTCTTTACACTCCACATCTAGGAGCTGTCATACCACACTTATAGCTAAAACCACTAAGATTGTTGATGATCATTTAATCTGATTTTCCCCTTTTTTCTTTTCTGTCTTTTCATGTTTTGATCTCTAGTGTGTAGGTAAACCTTTGACAGGCTAATGGGTCATTTTTGATTTTGGTTCTTAACAAACAAATCAACAAACCAGGGAGTGTCTGCCTGATCAGGGAATGGCTTTCAAAAACGATTCACCTACAAAGTGTGTGTGAGCGTGCACGCGTATCAGTGTGCTTCAGCGTAGTACACATATTACATATATTTTACTGAAATGTCTTGTAAATTGCCATTTCCTGATCTAGGCTCCCCTGTTGGGTTTCAGCAGGAATGGTTATGGTGTGTAATGCATCTGACTAATGAGGCAGGGGATATAGCATTAAGCTGTTGGAGAGGGGTTGTGTGTATTGAATGCATGTTTATTTATGAGGAAATCCCTTGTCTCTCCTGTTGCCCTCTGCTCCTTTGGTCCCTCTCTCTGTTGTATCCTGCCTGATGTTGTTGTTGTCCTATCTGTATGCAGGAGGTGTGTTGGGAGTGGTTGGGATGGGTGATGGGCGTGGAGAAAGAGTGTATAACTAGTGGAATGGATAGTTGTATTCTAGAGTCAGATACTGTAATCAGAATGGCATATGTGGTTGGACATTTTTCTGAACTGATACACTGAGTTTAGGCTTGAGGCTACTTTCTGCTACATGGAAAGGGTCATACAGTCATCTATACGTTTTGACCTGATGATCTGTAGCTATTTGATCTTCAACTGAAAAAATCCTGATATTTATGGACCTAGTCTTTTCATCTCACTCTGTTACTAAACAAGTATCGTCTCTAGAGCTGGAATAAGCAGCAATAGTTTGTAACTGTGTTGTGTTCTGTGTTGAATTGCTAACTGCCTGATTCGTGTTACAGTACTAACCAATGCATTCCCTGCTCTCCCATCCCCTGTAAAATCACAGAGTGGAGACTCGCTCTCTGCTTTTGGTCGGTGTAGTCTAACCAATCTGATTGAGAAAGGTCTCTTTGCATCATGGCACTGGAACAACAAACATTGTACTGACCTTTTTAAAAAAGTTTGCCAAGCTCTGTATGGTTCTGATTTTTGCTGTGATTTGTGTACTGAGATGGGTACTGAAGGTGTGATTTTTTTTTTTTTTTTTTTTGGGGGGGGGGGGGCGCGCGTAATCAAACCTTAATTTGATTATTTATCCCTTAAACCCTGCTGCTGCTGCTTTGTCTGCCCCTCTATATGTGTATGTGTGTTCCTTCTTTCCACCTCCTTCCTTCTCCCTCCATCCCTCCATCCCTCCCTCCGTCCTCCAGTTTCAGTCGGTTGTTCAGTTCGAGTGGAGGAGCGGCTAAGAAGCCTGCGGAGGCTGCGCCAGTGAATGTGAAGTACAACGCCCCCTCCTCCCAGGTCCAGCCCTCTGTGAAGAAGAGGAGCGCAGCTCTGCAACAGCTACCCAGCGACAAGAGCAAGGCTTTCGACTTCCTCAATGAGGAGTGAGTGTTGGAGACGTCTACCCATCTGTCCATTTCACTCATGATCCAACCAGTCTTTCACACATCAAAGATTCAATCATAGTTTGGCCCCACCTCCATGCCACCATCCATGCTTCAATTCATTTACCCATCTACGCTGGACAGTATGTCCAGAATAGATTAGATGGTTTTTTTCTCCCCCAATTCAGGTCTGAGTCAGGCAACATGGTGTCTCGCAGGGAGCAGAAGAGAGCCCAGTACAGACAGGTGAAAGCCCACGTTCACAAGGAGGACGACGGCAGGGTACAGGCCTACGGGTGGAGCCTGCCCCATAAATTCAAGGTAGGACAAGTGTCTTAGTGCATTACTTTATACTAGACGAGGGCTGCATATTAAGTTAGGTTCAGTGACTCCAGGTATGCTGACCACTGTGTTATATTACAGGTGGCCAATGGTGGTCAGACGATAGAGAACAAGATGAAGAATCTACCTGTACCTGTCTACCTCCGACCACTGGATGAGAAAGATGCTACCATGAAGGTGTGTGTGTACCTTTCCTTACCTTGTATTTCTCTCCTTACAGTACATTCAGAAAGTATTCAGACCCCTTGACGTATTTAAAACATAACTTATTTACATAAATATTCAGACCCTTTGCTATGAGACTCAAAATTGAGCTCAGGTGCATCCTGTTTCCATTGATCATCCTTGAGATGTTTCTACAACTTCATTAGAGTCCACCTGTGGTAAATTCAATTGATTGGACATGATTTGGAAAGGCACACACCTGTCTATATAAGGTCCCACAGTTGGCAGTGCATGTCAGAGCAAAATTCCAGCCATGAGGTCGAAGGAATTGTCCGTAGAGCTCCTAGACAGGATTGTGCCGAGGCACAGATCTGGGGAAGGGTACCAAAACATTTCTGCAGCTTTGAAGTTCCCCAAGAACACAGTGGCCTCCATCATTCTTAAATGGAAGAAGTTTGGAACCACCAAGACTCTTCCTAGAGCTGGCCGCCCGGCCAAACTGAGCAATCTGCAGGAGAAGGGCCTTGGTCAGGGAGGTAACCAAGAACCCGATGGTCACTCTGACAGAGCTCCAGAGTTCCTCTGTGGAGATGGGAGACCTTCCAGAAGAACAACAATTATGCAGCACTCCACCAATCAGGCCTTTATGGTAGAGTGGCCAGACAGCCACTCCTCAGTAAAATGCACGACAGCCCACTTGGAGTTTGCCGAAAGGCACCTAAAGGACTCTCAGACCATGAGAAACAAGATTCTCTGGTCTGATGAAACCAAGCTTTAATTCTTTTGCCTGAATGGCAAGCCTCACATCTGGAGGAAACCTGGCACCATCACTACAGTGAAGCATGGTGGTGGCAGCATCATGCTGTGGGGATGTTTTTCAGTCGCAATGAATGGGAAACTAGTCAGGATTGAGGGAAAGATGAATGGAGAAAAGTACAGAGAGATCCTTGATGAAAACCTGCTCCAGAGCGCTCAGCACCTCAGACTGGGGCAAAGGTTCATCTTCCAAAAGGACAACGACCCTAAGCACACAGCCAAGACCATGCAGGAGTGGCTTTGGGACAAGTCTCAATGTCCTTGAGTGTCCCAGCCAGAGCCCGGACTTGAACCAGATCGAACATCTCTGGAGAGACCTGAAAATAGCTGTGCAGCAATGTTCCCGATCCAACCTGACATGGCTTAAGAAGATCTTCAGAAAATAATGGGAGAAACTCCGCAAATACAGGTGTGCCAAGTTTGTAGCGTCATACCCAAGAAGGTTCAAGGCTGTAATTGCTGCTGAAGGTGCTTCAACAAAGTACTGAGTAGAGGGTCTGAATACATATGTACATTTTGATATTTCATTTATTACATTTTTTAAAATAAATTAGCCAACATTTCTAGACCTGTTTTTGCTTTGTCATTATAGGGTATTGTGTGTATATTGAGGGGAAAAAACATTTAATACATTTTAGAATAAGGTTGTCACGTAAACAAAATGTGGAAAAAGTCAAGTGGTCTGACTACTTTCTCAATGCACCATAATGTATTGCTAACTGTGTGTATTTATCTCCTGTAGTTGTGGTGTGCTGCAGGTGTGAACCTGTCGGGGGGTAAGACCCGTGATGGCGGGTCTATAGTAGGTGCCAGTGTGTTCTACAGTGACCTGACCAGCCCTGGTCCTGAGAGTCCTCTCAGGAAAACAGGATCACAGAGCAGTCTGGACAAACTGGACCAGGACCTAAAGGTACATATACATCACACACAGTCACATGGTCATACAGCACACACATGCTTGCACTCATACAACAGACGGACAGGCTCATAAGACACACGTGTGTACGTACAGTAAACACACACACTCATACAGTCTTTTCCGTTGTGTGTGTGTGTGTGTGTGTGTGTGTGTGTGTGTGTGTGTGTGTGTGTGTGTGTGTGTGTGTGTGTGTGTGTGTGTGTGTGTGTGTGTGTGTGTGTGTGTGTGTGTGTGTGTGTGTGTGTGTGTAGGAGCAGGAGAAGGAGCTGCTCCACCAGGAGGAGCTGTCCTCTCTTGTGTGGATCTGTACCAGTACTCAGGCCACCACTAAGGTCATCGTCATCGATGCCAACCAGCCTGGGAATGTCCTGGAGAATTTCTTTGTCTGCAACTCCCATGTCCTCTGCATCGCCAGTGTGCCAGGTCTGCGTGTGTTCGTTTGTGTGATGTAAACTGAAGACAAGGCTAAATGTTTTTGTTTTGATTGTAGCTAATCATACCATGTTTGTTTATACATGTTTGTGTGTGTCAGGTGCCAGAGAGACAGACTATCCGGCAGGGGAGGAGGTGCCCCATGACGCAGGGTCGGGTGCTGAGGGCGGGACTCTGCAAGCCAGCACAACCAGTATTTGCTCAATGGGTGAAGCTGGAGTGCTGGCAGGGATCAATGTGGTTGGCTGCTCTACAGAGGGGGCAGTGGCTACCCCCCAGACAGCAGGAGCAGAGAATGACACTGACACAGGTAAGATTAGTACACCCACGCAGGCATACAGTTGAAGTCGGAAGTTTACATACACTTAGGTTGGAGTCATTAAAACTTGTTTTTAAGAACATATTCTTATTTTCAATGACGGCCTAGGAACAGTGGGTTAACTGCGGGTTAACTGCCTGTTCAGGGGCAGAACGGGGGCAGAACAACAGATTTGTACCTTGTCGGCTCGGGGGTTTGAATTTGAAGCCTTCCGGTTACTAGTCCAACGCTCTAACCACTAGGCTACCCTGCCGCCTATAGTTTTGGCAAGTTAGCTGTGTCATGCACGAAGTAGAGGTCCTATGTAATTTTTCCAACAATTGTTTACAGACAGATAATTTCCCTTATAATTCACTGTATCACAATTCCAGTGGGTCAGAAGTTTACATGCACCAAGTTCGTTGTGCCGTTAAACAGCTTGGAAAATTCCAGAAAATTGTGTCATGTCAATTAGCCTATCAGAATCTTCTAAAGCCATCATTTGAGTCAGAGGTGTCCCTGTGGATGTATTTCAAGGCCTACCTTCAAACTCGGGGCCTCTTTGCTTGACATCATGGGAAAATTAAAAGACATCAGCCAAGACCTCAGAAAAAAAATGTAGACCTCCACAAGTCTGGTTCATCCTTGAGAGCAATTTCCAAACGCCTGAAGGTACCACATTCATCTGTACAAACAATAGTACGCAATTATAAACACCATGGGACCACGCAGCTGTCATACCGCTCAGGAAGGAGACGCGTTCTGTCTCCTAGAGATTAACGAAAAGTGCACATCAATCCCAGAACAGCAGCAAAGGACCTTGTGAAGATGCTGGAGGAAACGGATACAAAAGTATCTATATCCACAGTAAAACGAGTCCTATATCGACGTAACCTGCAAGGACTGCTCCAAAACCGCCATTAAAAAGCCAGACTACGTTTTTGCAACTGCACATGGGGACAGAGATCGTACTTTTTGGAAAAATGTCCTGTCAGATGAAACAAAAATAGAACTGTTTGGCCTTAATGACCATCGTTATGTTTGGAGGAAAAAGGGGGAGGCTTGCAAGCTGAAGAACACCATCCCAACCGTGAAGCACGGGGGTGGCAGCATCGTGTTGTGGGGGTGCTTTGCTGCAGGAGGGACTGGTGCACTTCACAAAATAGATGGCGGTAGGAAAATTATGTGGATATATTGAAGCAACATCTCAAAACATCAGTCAGGAAGTTAAAGCTTGGACGCAAATGGGTTTTCCAAATGGACAATGACCCCAAGCATTCTTCCAAAGTTAAGGACAAAGTCAAGGTATTGGAGTGGCCACCACAAAGCCTTGACCTCAATCCTATAGAACATTTTTGGGCAGAACTGAAAGTGTGTGTGTGAGCAAGGAGGCCTTACAAACCTGACTCCGTTACACCAGCTCTGTCAGGAGGAATGGGCCAGAATTCACCCAACTTATAGTGGGAAGCTTGTGGAAGGCTACCTGAAACGTTTGACCCATGTTAAACAATTTAAAGGCAATGCTACCAAATGCCAATTGAGTGTATGTGAACTTCTGACCCACTGGCAATGTGATGAAAGAAATAAAAGCTGAAATAAATCATTCTCTCTTATTATTCTGACATTTCATATTTTTAAAATAAAGTGTTGATCCTAACTGACCTCAGACAGGGAATGTTTACTAGGATTAAATGTCAGGAATTGTGAAACTGAGTTTAAATGTATGTAAACTTCTGACTTCAACTGTACACACACACACACACACACACACGTATCTTTTTTGTTGTTGTGTGTTTGTCTTTTTAGTCTCGTATCCTTCGCTCCAGACACCAAGCCCCTCCCCCTGCCACTCACCACAACAACGAGGAAAGCTCATCTCCCTCTTACAACAAGCAGTCAACTCATATGGACACCGAAACACATTGAGACATTTTACTGTAATAGAGGAGAACGTAACCTTTGTAACTATGCCCTTCTATGTCTCAACTCCCAAAATGTAGAACAGAGCAGACCCTACTAAGATGGGAGTATCCATTAAAGTGATTGTGGAAAATTAATGCTCAGTTTCTGTCCTGTGCGGCACCTTGTACAGCTAGCTGAATATTATCCAGACTGTATGCTAGCTGTCCAGCCTGTGTTTTATAAATGTGCAAAGAGCATAAAAATATGCATTTAAATACGGAATTGGCAACTCGTTCTCATTCTGCGAAAGAAGCGTCTTCTTATCCAGGTAGGCCACTTGATTTCAACATCCTAAACTCAGTGAACAGGCTGGGTTGTTCAAACAGTTGGAGACGGACAGGATTGTCTATTCATAACAGATCAACTGTTCTAACATGTTAGCAAGCAAATAGATCCATGTAAAGCTAGACTTTAAAGATTAGCTACTCACTAGCAGGTGGGCCTGTGCTTGAGAGATTGTTAACGCCTGCTACCAGAAGGTAGCCATTTATTAGTGAATGTGCATTTTGCGTGGTTCTGGTTAAATGTGTAACAAAAAGGGTGTTTTCATAGACCAGATCAGTGATTATGGCAAAAAAAAGCAATAATATTTCCTTCTCCTGTCCTTCCCTAAGTCAAAAGTGATTATCTATTGAATACTCTGCTCTTACACCTACAGTATCTCCTTCTCTCCTCTCTGTGTAGATGCCAAGGCTGCAGAGGAGGCTACTGAAGCTACAGAGGCCAGTGCGGGTCCTGCAGGCCCGGAGCATGACTTAAGTCAGAGGGGAGTCTACACTGAACATGTCTTCACTGACCCTCTGGGAGTACAGAGCACTAGTCCTGGGGAGACGCCAGCCAACTACACACAGAGGTATGGGATACAGGGATGCACACACACCACACATACACACCACACACACACACATACACACTAATGTCCTGTTTCTGTTCTCAGGGAGTCTGATCTGGTAAAGGATGGTGTTAGCTCCAACCCTAACCCAGAGGAGCAGGACCTGATGAGAGAAGAAGCCCAGAAGATGAGCAGTGTTTTACCCACCATGTGGCTTGGTGCACAGAACGGATGGTGAGACGCCGATCGATTTTAATCAATCACATCAGTTTATCACATCAGTTTATCAATCTCATATTGATCTCATCAGTCAAATGTGTGTGTGTTCCCAGTGTGTACGTGCACTCGTCAGTGGCCCAGTGGAGGAAGTGTCTCCACTCTATAAAGCTGAAGGACTCTGTCCTGGGCATCGTCCATGTGAAGGGGAGAGTGTTGGTGTCTCTGGCTGATGGAACACTGGCTATCTTCCACAGAGGAGTGGGTAAGGCTGATATGTTTTTTAGTTTCTTGTGTGACTGTGTCCATTTAAAGGATTCCTACATTGCTGCTTACACACCGCTCTTACTCTCCCACTCTCCAGATGGTCAGTGGGACCTGACTAACTACCACCTACTAGACCTGGGCAGACCCCACCACTCTGTCCGCTGTATGACCGTGGTTCACGACAAGGTCTGGTGTGGCTACAGGAACAAGATCTACGTGGTCCAGCCCAAAGCCATGAAGATAGAGGTACGTCTGACCCGTTCATGGACGCACGCACAAGAACCCCCCCCCCCACACACACACACACGGACTCACACAGACTCAGTCCACAGATTATAGTTGTAATCCTTCTCTCCTTTTCCATCCCTCCCCCTCTCCTCCACTGTAGAAGTCGTTTGATGCCCACCCCCGTAAAGAGAGCCAGGTGAGGCAGCTGGCGGGGGAAGGAGATGGTATCTGGGTGTCCATCCGACTGGACTCTACTCTGAGACTGTTCCATTCCCACACACACCAACACCTGCAGGACGTTGACATAGAGCCCTACGTCAGCAAGATGCTGGGTGAGGAACCAAGGTCATTTACACCTGTTGCAGTTGATGTAGGTATTGTGTGTTCTATGCTTCTAAAGCAACTTGATTGTGGTGTTTGTGTCCTCATTTTTAGCTCGTTTTGACTGATATGGGACAAGGGTTCACAGCATTAGCAAGCCCAAGTGACATACAAGAAATACACACCCATACTTCATTATTCCTCTTTTCTTAATGTGTCATGTTGGTCTCCCTCAGGTACGGGGAAGCTGGGCTTCTCCTTTGTCAGGATCACAGCTCTCACGGTGTCCTGTAACCGTCTTTGGGTCGGCACTGGCAATGGAGTCATCATTTCTATACCTCTCACTGACAGTAAGGGGAAGTAATGTCTCTCTCCCACTCTCCATCCCCCTCTCTATGCCCACTACTCTCTCCCCAATCTCTATTTAATGATGCGTCTCTCTCCATCCTTCTCTCCCCTCCCATTCTCTATTTAATGATGCATCTCTCTCCATCCTTCTCTCCCCTCCCATTCTCTATTTAATGATGCATCTCTCTCCATCCTTCTCTCCCCTCCCATTCTCTATTTAATGATTAATTCATCTCTCTCCATCCTTCTCCCCTCCCATTCTCTATTTAATGAAAAATCTTTCTCCATCCTTCCATCTATCCACCCTCTCTATTTAACGATTCATCTCTCTCTCTAGCCGATAAGGTGATGGCAGAAACAGGTAAACCTGGCGGAGTGATCCGTGTGTATGGTGATGAGAACAGTGACAAGGTGACGGCTGGAACCTTCGTACCCTTCTGCTCCATGGCGCACGCTCAGCTCTGTTTCCATGGTCACCGAGACGCAGTCAAGTTCTTCACTGCTGTCCCAGGTAACTTCACTTCTCTTCCCTCTCTTCTTCTCCTCCTCGTCCTGCCTTTTAACTGATCAAGGTCCCCCCTCCCCCAGGTCATGTGATCCCGTCATGTGCAGGCGGAGCAGCGGAGGCTGGGGGTGACAACGGGGCAGAGGAGCACCCTCAAAAGCAGTTTGGCAAGTCTGTTCTGGTGATGAGTGGAGGAGAGGGATACATCGACTTCAGGATGGGTGAGTTAGCATGGACCATCACATCACACTGACAAGTACAGTCAGTATATGGCAGGGCATGAAAACATAGATATTTGTATGAGATGAAGTGGCTTAATGTGTGTGTGTGTCTTTGTGTGTTTGTGTGCGTGTGTGTGTAGGTGATGAGACTGAAGAGCCACTGGACGAGCCCACTCTGAAGCTGCAGCCGTTCCTGGCCAAAGCTGAGAGGAGTCACCTGATCGTCTGGCAGGTCATGGACAGCCAGGACTGAACTGTAACCTCTGACCATGCCACGGCGATGAGGAGCCTATTTAAAGCAGGAACAAGCTGTCCATTCAGATTCACTCTTTTGCATGTTTATTTTTGTTTATTTATTTTCTTCTAATTTTGGTTTTGTATCTTTGTTTTGTTTTATGTTTTTTTAAATTAAATGTTTTATTTTACTTATTGTATTTTAAATCTGATACAAGCCCATTGCGCTTCTATTATTATTATTATTATTATAATTATTATTATTATTATTATTATTATTATTATTACTACCGCTATTACTACTAGAATGATTATTAGTGAAAACAACAAAAAAATGGTCATTTAATTTTCTTGGATCATATTTTGCACCTGGTTTTCTATTGGATGCTTAGGGTCCAACCCCTCTGTCCAAATACTGTGTGGTGATTGGTGGAATCAATGCACAGTCAGGGTGTGTCTTTGGCCTCCCCTCTGTGCTTTCTTTCAGATAGACAGAGGAAACAATAGTGTATAAGAGACCTGCTCACAGGAGAATAATGATGGTTTATTGGTTATGATGTGTTTTGAAATACAAAACCAAATCAACCCCATGATGTCTCACATCGTCCAATAAGATAGAAGGGATTACAGGACAATCCAGCAAGTGAGCCAATCTTTTGTGTCCTGAATGACACAGGCGTGCTCTTCTTGCGTGATAGATTTTATTTTGTGAGAACATGGCTCTTGATTGTATGAAAGACCGTTTTTAATCAATTGTAAGAGATTTCTGGACCTGGGATCAGTGTTGTCCTCAATGACTGGGCTTATGTTTAGGCTAACCTAATAGATCTGTGATCAATCATGTCCGTAGCTGCTGGGGCAGAGAATTGCTTTGTTTCAATACTTTGGAAATGCCCCTTTTCTTTCTAGTGGTAATGATTGACAGGATTTACATAGGATGGATACATATAGATGAATAATTTATTACCTCACGGAAGGAAGGCAGTGTTGCATTGCAAGAGTGTTGGAACAGGGCTTCCGTCTTTAGTTTCTGGGCCGTTGCTCTCCCGCCTTCCCTCCCTCCCACCAGCTAGAGCTTGCAGACACTTTACGAAAATCAACGGCTGCCTTATGTTTGAGAGTTGAGAAAAAATATGTTGAAAACTACATAATGGACTTTAAGTGTGACAGATTTATTTATTCCTATGTGAAAGAATGTTACATGGCCGGTTACCAAATAAAGTAAATGTGTGGCCTTGTAGCAGCATGTTCAGCCCCGTCTCTCTGTAAATACATTAACATTTTGCCAGACCGTCTTTGTTAAAATGATCATGGTGTATAGAATAGAGATATTTTGAAGCTGTCATCTCTGCCAATAAACTAAGAGCACTCTCCGAGAGCAGAGATGTTGATGTTGGATTGCCGGCGTCTCCGCTTCTGGAGACTTTTGTACGCTGAGAGTAGATGTCACCCATAGGCACAGATCTAGGATCAGTTTATCTTCTCTAAATCCCAACATGAAACATTTAAGGGGAACAACTCAACACTGACCTTAGGTCAGTGTCTAGGTACAACTAATTTCTTCTACCTTTTGTACACTAGAGGGCAGGGTGGCTCCCCCATAGGTTGCTATGATACTGACATTTTCAGACTAAGCCTATTTTTATTAACTTTTTGTACATTTAGTCTTTTTAGACTCTGGTTGCATCTAAAATGACACATTGATTCCCCATCTAGTACACTATTTTGGCCAGGCTAGTTGAAAAGTAGTGCACTAGAAAGGGGGTAAGGTTTCATGTGTCTCTGGTCTGTGCATCAACAGATTTAGCTGGTGTCTGTCCTGAGGGGTGAAAGTGTGTGTTTCTTTCCAGAAGACCCCTCATATTGCAGTTCAGCCATTTCAGTATTTATTTCTACGAAAGAGCCTTTCTAGTTCAGAATGTAACTTTGTACAATATGAAATATCAACATATATGAGAGCGACCGACTTGATCCGGTCTTATGTAGCAAAATTTGAAATAGTGTTTTTTACATTTAGATATTATTTTGACAATGATTGTTATTGGAATGGTCAATCCATGAGTGGGTGAATTCGAGAGAAACCACTGAGCTATGCACTACATCCACAGGGGAAGGTTGAGTGTTCTGGGTCGGAGTTGTCATTGGGCAGTGATCTAGGAACAGCTTATCCTTCATTACGGTTAAGGTGAAAGGTGTAAAACATCAGTGCCTAAGATCAGCTTCTTCCTACTCTAACCTGGAGGTTAATGAACAGGTCACAGTCGAGTGTGTGTGTCGTCGTCCCCCCCCCCGTCCCCCCCCAACAAATCTGTTGTGTTCCTGTGATGCATCACCTTTGTACTGATACAGCGCCTCAGCCTTATTCTTTTAGCATTCAATTAAACTGATTTTTTTTTGGAGGGGAAACTCTTGTGTCCTCTCGTTATTTGGCTTTTTCCAACTTCTTGAAATCATTCTTAGGTGCTCTTGACTTTACCAGACATGGCTCTTTCCAATACATGAGGTGCACTTAAAATCAACCTCTTAAAAGAGAACATTCAGCGTACACCAAACACAATGGCTGTCCATGTTCAGCAGTAGCCAGCACCCTGGAGAATGACTGACCAGAGGTTAACTCAGGGAGATAGAGGGTTGGTTTTATGGCTGTGGAGCACTGCCTGGTGAAGGTCAAGGAATACCTCTGGAAACACCCTCTCTCGCCCTCTCTTCTCTGACACATTATCGATTTCTTTAGGATTGGCAGAAACCAACATTTAGCACAACTCTGACTCATGTTGCTCTGAAATAGTATCTCTACTGTATGTGTGTCTACATTAACTGGATAGATTTTTTATAATTTTACTTTTTTTTAACTAGGCAAGTCAGTTAAGCACAAATTCTTATTTTCAATGATGGCCTAGGAACAGTGGGATAACTGCCTGTTCAGGGGCAGAACGACAGATTTGTACCTTGTCAGCTCAGGGATTTGAACTTGCAACCTTTCGGTTACTAGTCCAACGCTCTAACCACTAGGCTACCCTGCTGCCCAGATGACAACCTTGCAAGACCAGACAGAGCGCCTGTAATCAATGAAACACCTTGATTTCAATGCAGTGTTTAACTATTGACTTTTTACATGTAGCATCATACCATAATGTCACACCTGTAGCCTAGCCTACTGTAATAGAGGGGTGGCAGGTAGCCTAGTAGTTAGAGCGGTTGCAAGATCGAATCTCTGAGCTGACAAGGTAAAAATGTGTTGTTCTACCCCTGAACAAGGCAGTTAACCCACTGTTCCTAGATTATTGTTGAAAATGAGAATGTTTTCTTAACTGACTTGCCTAGTTAAATAAAGGTAAAAATCGGACAGGCTCTATTTGAACTCCTGAAAAGAGATCATCCTTCACTGAAAACACATTCACTTTTCTTCCTTGCCACCAGGTGTCAGTGTTCTCCACAGTCTGGTGGCATCTGGAAGGGGGCATTACTTGAAGCCAATTGAACCACCTCTCCCTTTGCTCTAATTGGCTTTTAACTGTTCTTTTCATGGATTTAATGTTCCATTCCATCCCAATAATGTACAAAATCTGCAATGGCACTAGGTGCCTCTCGCAAAAGCCACAATTGTTTCACTTACCTGCTAGACAATACGGATGTCATAACATTTCTGTTAGTGCATATTAGGGTGTGAGGATGGATGGTGATTTGGACAGGACACATGGAGGGGGTAATAGTAATGGTCACCAATGCCTGGCCTGCTGCGCTGCCCCCTGGCCCACACATTTACACCACCCATATCAGCAGATCATACACACCTCCTGCTTCCCTGCTCTCTCAGGGTGTAGTGGTTATGTAATGAGCCAGCTGGTGTCTCTAGGGGAGGTTGGCTTGGCCTCATGACGCTTGCAATGCCAGGGTTCTGGGTTCGATTCCCATGGGGGACCAGTATGAAAATGTCGCTTTGGATAAGCGTGTCTGCTAAATGACTAGAATGTTTCGGCACACACCATCCCCCGCTGCCCAGGCCTCTCTGTCTACAGTCACACCAATAACACTGTGGGGATCACTCTTTCTATTTTATGTAAAGGGTAATATCTCAGGTGCCTGAAACAATCCTGTAGTGCATGCATGCGTGTCTGTGTTGTCTGCCCAAATGTTTCATTGCAGGGCCAGATGGGTGCAATGAGGTGAGTGCTGAATCTGTTGAATGGTGTATTTCTACCACAAGGTATAACTCATTGTCATTATCATACTCACAGAAAATACTCCACATATAATGTAGGACCCATATCAATTCATCATTAGCTCTGTCCCTCTGCTGAGGGCAGTTTGTGTCTGGGTGTCACAGTTATCATCGGGTCTTTCAGATCATAGGTGTCACTGGACCCAAACACACAGCTGCAGTCTCTCTTATTCTCTCCATCTCTCTGTTTATCTTCCTCCTCTGTGATGTCTGAGTGTTCCTTCCCCAGCTCTGTCACCAAAGGGGATTTGTGTGTGTGTGTGTGTGTGTGTGTGTGTGTGTGTGTGTGTGTGTGTGTGTGTGTGTGTGTGTGTGTGTGTGTGTGTGTGTGTGTGTGTGTGTGTGTGTGTGTGTGTGTGTGTGTGTGTGCGTGCGTGCGTGCGTGTGTGCGTGCGCGCGCACGCGCTGACACAGCACATCAAAGGGTCTACTAGAGACGGTGTCTGGGAGAATGAGCTTCAGAATGCAGGCTGCTCGCCCTCGGCCTAGACACACCACACACTCAGACTTAGACATAGTCTGGCAGAGAACAAAACCGATTTTTAGAGTAGACAATCAAATAGAATCCACACACAGACATTTCAGAATAGAATACACTGGGCATTTTGAAAGGAGAGGTCAGGTGATTGGAATCCATTGTCCAAAACATCCTTCCTCTGCCATAGTGGAGAATCAGCAATTGCTGACTAACTCCTAAATTTGGACCTGAAAATGGATGCCATAGACAGATGAAATTCAGGTTTGGTTTGCCTGCCATTTGCTTCTGCTGGGTTAGTGAAATAGAATACCCTCTCTTCCATACACTCAGATATCTGTGAAAGAGGCTCCTAAAGCCACTCAAAGCTGCACAGACTCAGTGGTTTGAGATAATGCTAACATCTGAAGTCAGTGTCCAATTTCAGCTGTCATGTCCTTATTTCAAGGTCTTTTACGCTGCCCTGCCCTTGAGCAAATAAGTTTAAAACTCTAAAAATAGATGTTTTCCCTGATACAGTAGCTGAGGAGATAGCCACGAGGCTGGAGGAGCTACCGGAGGTGTAATTTCAGACCCTGTAACTATGCAGAAGGCTGTAACAGTCAAATATGCTGGCTTTGATTAATCACTTCAAAGATGTTCCAAGGGATTTGTAAAAAAAAAAAAAGGTATCATGGAAAGAATTTGTTTAGATCTCTAGGTACCACAAGGACCATCGAATGAGACTAGAAGCTAGATACTATTCATAATAGAACTTCAGGTATGTTTGTTTTTGTGTTTTTCGTGCTTTGCCACTACTATTTTCAGTAGCATATGACTAGGGGAAATTAGCGTGAAAACATAATCTGCATAAATTCAATGATCAGATAAGGAAGCTTGAAGATAAATTGCTTCGATTTCATGTAATTTAATCCATGCAAAAACAATTATGCTTGAGGAGAGAATGTTCCAGAACAGCTCTTTCAAAAGCTGAGGATAAATGTTCAGAATGTTTTGCCACTTGTGCTGCTGAGTCACAATGACCCAATATATGTATATTTTGATATTACTCCATAGTAAACAATAAATCAATCGATTTTGGTAGCTATATAGTTGAATTTATTAATGTCTACATTAGTTTTTGACAATTATATCCTATTACCACTAAATGCATACTTTTAAATTATATTATGTGAACTGAACATCAAAAAATATATAAAATATATATATATATATTTGTTGTTGTTGTTGAGAGTACCTATGCTACTGCCCCACTAAAACAAATACATACTTAAAAACATTAATTTTGTCATTGAAACATTTGATTGAAGTAATGTAATATTCCATTCATTACTATGGAGTACTGCTTCTTCTGAGGAGTCCCAATATGGCAGCCGGTGGCTTCATATTCATGGCCTCTCATTGACCATTACATAGCATCAGCAATCCTCTATTGGTCAATATTCATAGGTTGCACCTCCGTCACTCGGTAGTGTCACGCCATTGTTATGAACGTTCTCCAGCTGCCCTCTGCCATTGCGGTGCCCAGAAGTCGTGATAACCGTAGAGAATGTATGTAGCCTCTTCAATGTTACTTTATTTTGTCACTTTTTATCATCATTTTCTTAACTCTTTCTTGAACTGCACTGTTTGTAAGTAAAGGCTTGTAAAGTAAGCATTTCATGGTAAGGTCTACACTTGTTGTTTTGGCGCATGTGACAAAAGTTGGATTTGATTTGAATGATAGAGGCCTCTTGGCAGTTTTAGCATGGACAGCACCATTGAGGGCTCCCACTATGCTTCTGTCATTTTAAAGTAACCAAAGATCTCAACTGGGGTGGGGATTCCTATGGTTAGTAGCCTCAGTGGCGATGCCCGTGCTGCCACAGACGCTATAACGGTACAGATATAAAGATGAGTCCTCTATCTCTATGTGATAAACCCAGTCATTCTGTGAAGGCAGGCTAATGACTGTTTCGTCTGATTTTACAGTATAGTAGACTGGAATAACCATGGCATTGCTAAAGTAGGAACATATTTAGTAAGAAACAACTTTGCCATCATTATCATGTGGTCAAATTGACTTTAGACAGATGGCAATGTTATCATTAGCTAGCAAAGTTAGTCAAAAATAGCTAACCGTGCTAAATCCAGCGGTCTCCTCTCGATCTTAGCCAGCTAGCGAGCTTTATACTGCATCTAAAGTCAACCTGGCAACATCAAAATGATGACAAAAGGTTTTCTTACCAGTTATTTGCCTCCTTTTGAAATGTCATTGTATTTCCAAGCCACTGTGTTGCACTTTTGATAAAATCTTCATCAGTGCTCATTGAGAATGCTCAGTCCTAAAACGAATGTTCAAAACAGTATTGTGGGGAAACATGCAACCCATAGTGAGTTAGAACAACATATTCAGTCTGTTAACACACCAAGGTTTACCTGAAGTGAACCACGACTCCTTGAAACTTTCTTCATGGGATTTCCCCAGACAGTGTTGTGAAAGTTGTTTACTTCCTAAAATGAACCAGTGAGCACAGATAGCGAGGCATTTAGCACGCTCGTGGTGATATGTAGTAGAATTTCAAACTATGTTTACTGCTGGGGTTAATCGTTCATAACAGAATTACAAACCATCCAAAAAATACAGTCGAAACCCTAAAAGTAGCCAGATGGTCACCGTTTGATAATGATACCTGTGTGTGAATTAGATGCTTGTGATCAACCAACCACCATCAACCACTGACTGTATATTCAAACACATAGGAGTAGGTAGGCATGGTTAGGAGCAACGCTGACAGTGATGGCTGTTTCCGAGCCAAATGCTGCTAGTCCCTCTAACAGGCCTGAGGTCCTGACCCCCACAAGTGGGCAGAGTAAGGAATAGTGAGGAGTAACTCTCTCTCTCCTGATCAGATTCTCTTCACCTTGCCCAGAGAGAGAAAGGGAGGTAGGAGATGGGATGAAGGTGAAGGGTTGAATGTAGGAGAGAAGGGTAGAGGAATCGAGGGAGAGAGGTTGTGGAGGGAGGGAGGGAGGGGAGTGATTAGGCCTATAGGAATACAGGGGGCCAGAGAGAAGAGAGTAGTTGAAAGAAGAGTTTAGGACTGACTACAGGGTCACTGCTGCCACATTCCTGTGTTGGTAAGATTCCAGAGGAGTCTCCTGATGTGTGTGTGTGAGAGAGAGAGAGAGAGAGAGAGAGAGAGAGAGAGAGAGAGAGAGAGAGAGAGAGAGAGAGAGAGAGAGAGAGAGAGAGAGAGAGAGAGAGAGAGAGAGAGAGAGAGAGAGAGAGAGAGAGAGAGAGAGAGAGAGAGAGAGAGAGAGAGAGAGAGAGAGAGAGAGAGAGAGAGAGAGAGAGAGAGAGAGAGAGAGAGAGAGAGAGAGAGAGAGAGAGAGAGGTGACCCTGGAGTTTGACCCACTCCTGAGGAAACATATTGGACAAATACTTAATAAGCAAGAGGTTTGTATGAACCTTGCTGTCTGCCTTTCCAACCTAAGAGACAATGTTGCAATTTAGAAATGCAATAAGGCACCTCAGGGTTTTTTGGTATATGGCCAATATACCAATGGCTAAGGGCTGTAGTCAGGCACTCTGCTTCGCGTCGTGCATAAAAACAGCCCTTAGCCGTGGTATATTGGCCATATGGATTTGCAGCAAGAAGAAAATATTGGCTGCTGTATTAATAGTTGTACTAATGTGCCAGACATTAGTGAAAATAGACACATGCACAAATTTACACACTGTTAGAGTGTTCACTGACCCATCGGCCCAGAGCAGGAGGATTGGGGTCAGTTTAGTGTGTGTGTGTGTGTGTAACAGAGAGAACATCTTAGAAAGAAGATTAGCTATTAGGCTAAGACTGGTCTATATCTGCCATTGATATAGGTGTGTGTGTGTGTGTGTAGCAGATTTATTCTCTGTGTATGCATGTGTGCGTGCCTGTTGCAGCGAGGACATCTTTGAAAGTTAGCCGATTAGCCGGGTTAGACTCTGTGCTAAGACTGGCCTATATATGTCATTGATCCTCAATGGGACCATATGTTCCCATACAGAAAGGGAAGCCTCTACACTAACAAGCTTATGTCACTGTATGTTATGTGTCTTCCTCTCTCTCTCTGATCAGACCCATTAACACAACTGATTTATAGCCTCACCAGCCGATATTTAGAGAGAGACCGGTCTTCATCAGCAACTACGGTTGAAAAGGGAGGGTATATTACTTGAAAAGTTCATATTTTACCAGTAAACTACCAGAATTTTGGTGATTATTAAGGATTTGATGTAATCCATCACAATGTATTTTAGTGGCCCTTTGGGGTACTTCTGATGATCACAGGTGTCTGTATTTATCTCTGGCACCCTGTGTGGCATAATCACACGTACAATATATGAACTAATAAAAATAGTTTATTTAACAATAAATAGAATGCCAAAGCTGTAAAACATCTTAAATATAAACCAGAAACTTAGTGAAAATCATTGGTGTTTAAAATGAATGTTTCAGCAGCATGAAATATCCTTTATATATACGTATTTACATACTTTTATTTATTTTACTGCCAATATGTATTTTTTGTTAATGTTCTGTCAATCGTTGGAAGAGTTGCAAAGTTAATTGAAAAGAATGTCATTGTTAATTAGATATAACGACACAAGGCGAGACCCAGATGTAGACACGGGAGGCAGATGGCTTGAGCTCTGATATTTATTATAATCCAAGGAGTAGGAAAAAGGCAAGTCGGGGACAGGCAAGAGTTCAGTTCATAACCAGGTCATATTCCAAAATGGTACAGGGCAGCAGGCAGGCTCGAGGTCAAGGGCAGTCAGAAAGGTCAGGCAGGTGGGCTCAGAGTCAGGACAGGCAAGGTTCAGAACCAGGAGCTAAGAGAAAAACCGCTGGTTGACTTGGCAAACAAGATGAACTGGCACAGACAGACAGAAAACACCGGTATAAATACACAGGGGAAAAGTGGGGAAGATGGGAGACACCTGGAGGGGGGTGGAGACAAGCACAAGGACAGGTGAAATAGTGGGGAAGATGGGAGACACCTGGAGGGGGGTGGAGACAAGCACAAGGACAGGTGAAATAGTGGGGAAGATGGGAGACACCTGGAGGGGGGAGGAGACAAGCACAAGGACAGGTGAAATAGTGGGGAAGATGGGAGACACCTGGAGGGGGGTGGAGACAAGCACAAGGACAGGTGAAATAGTGGGGAAGATGGGAGACACCTGGAGGGGGGAGGAGACAAGCACAAGGACAGGTGAAATAGTGGGGAAGATGGGAGACACCTGGAGGGGGGAGGAGACAAGCACAAGGACAGGTGAAATAGATCAGAGTGTGACATTAGATGCTTTTTTCATTCATTTGGCTATTTCCTCTTAAACTATCTCTAGAAACGAATGGACAATACGGACACAAATATAACAAATGTATACTATACAGTGTATTTGGAAGGTATTCAGACCTCTTCCATTTAACCACATTTTGTTACGTTACCCTTGATGAAAACCTGCTCCAGAGTGCTTAGGACCTCAGACTGGGGTGAAGGTTCACCTTCCAACAGGACAACGACCCTAAGCACACAGCCAAGACAATGCAGGAGTGGCTTCGGTGCAAGATTCTGAATGTCCTTGAGTGGCCCAGCCAGAGCCGGGACTTGAACCCGATCTAACATCTCTGGAGAGACCCGAAAATAGCTGTGCAGCGACTCTCCCTTTCCAAACTGACTGAGGTTAAGGGGATCTGCAGAAAATAATGGAAGAAACTCCCCAAATACAGGTGTGCCAAGCTTGTAGCGTCATACCCAAGAAGACTCGAGGCTGTAATCGCTGCCAAAGGTGCTTCAAAAAGGTACAGAGTAAAGGGATGGAATTCTTATGTAAATATATATTTTTTAAGAAAAGTGCAAAAAAAAAAGGATTTCTGGAAAAACCAAGGAATTTATTGAAAGCTTCCAAAATGTTGCAAACCTAGTGACTTCTACCTGCAGATACTGTCATCTTTCCTTCACATTATTTCCCCATTTTAAAAGTAGGACCTGCACCCTCAGATGTTACCAGTCACTTTTTCAAACTTGGGTTGCACAACTCAAGACTGCCTAGGCATTAGCTCAAGAAGCTAACACAAGTCAGTCTTCAGATCTCAGAAGGCGTAGTTTTTATGATCATATGGTCCTATCATTAGGACGTTGAGAGGTCACTGCCCCTATCACCGCATCCTCCACGGTGTTGTGTGCCTTCCTGCACACTGAGAAATGTTGGCCATACAGGGAGGGCACTGTGACACCAGGATGACACCATGGTTGCACAACAACAAGGGCACTAAGCTGACGCACACACACAAAAACACACACACGCATCATGTTCTACCATAGTTCAATCACCCCCACAGTCCAATCTCATGGAAAAGCTCAGTTGTAATTAAGATTTGAAATAAATATGTGGTATATTACCTCCTGTTTTTGGCTCTGCACCCTTTGCTCTGATTTTGGAGAGAGAGGAGTGGAGAGGTTCAGGAGAGATCGTGTGCTTGTTTATGACACACAGCTGTTGGTGGGAGTGGTCGGAGGGTGGGGGTTGGGCTGGGTGTTGCACAGTCGGGACATCTCTCTCAACTTTGCCCTTTGATGGAGGCCCCCACCTGACACCCCTCACCCTCTCCTACTCCTCTTCTCTTCTCTCCTCCACTTTCGTCACCTTCTTTCCCCTGACCCTGCCAATCTCAGCTGCCTCAGGAAAACCTGTAAGCATTTCCCCTCTCAGTGTGTGTGTGTGTGTGTGTGTGTGTGCGTGTGTGTGTGTGCGTTCCTGCGTGCGAGTGTGAGTGCGTGCCTCTCCATCGTTCTCTGGGTAGATCTGTGACTTTGCTCCCAGTGTGAAGACACCTCATCTCTGTGTGTGTGTGTGTGTGTGTGTGTGTGTGTGTGTGTGTGTGTGTGTGTGTGTGTGTGTGTGTGTGTGTGTGTGTGTGTGTGTGTGTGTGTGTGTGTGTGTGTGTGTGTGTGTGTGTGTGTAAGAGGCTCAGCGCATTACCACCCTAGTGATATAGTGGTAGAGCCTCTCTGGCCCTGGTCTGAGGTACTGTTAGGCCAGGATTCAATCAAATTAGTGCTAACGCGATAGTCGATAAGAACGCAGAGCTTTTCATTGCTTTTGTTTAGGCAGTGTCAGAGGTATATCTGTGTTAGAGCTGCCAAATCCACAAGTGGCTCCTGTGGCCTCATTAATAAACTGTGCTTACTTACAAATATAGCCCCAAATGTGTATGCGCCAGTTTTCATGC
The DNA here is from genome assembly GCF_021184085.1 of Oncorhynchus gorbuscha. NCBI lineage: Eukaryota > Metazoa > Chordata > Actinopteri > Salmoniformes > Salmonidae > Oncorhynchus > Oncorhynchus gorbuscha. The sequence goes on along the minus strand of NC_060179.1, from coordinate 60,307,689 downwards.
AAAAGTTGGCATTTATAAAAAATGTACTTGAAGTGAAAAGGTGCTCACCTCCCAGCAAACCTAAGACCACATCTGCTAGTGGTAGAGATCTTGTATTGCAAGCTGTCAAGTAAGTATTTTGTGCAAATGGGGGATGTGATGAAAAGCTGATTCATAACAAACTAAAAACATATTAACAAGAAAGAAACGACTTGCCATTAGTGAGAAGAGAAAAAAATATTTTAAAAAAAATCTAAAACAATTAGACATAGGAATATTATAATTAGCCACAGGAATATTATAATTAGACATAGGTAAATGTTATACATTAAATACATTTCATTTCATTTTTCCTGTTTTACTTTCATAACCTTTCTAGAATATATTCCTCACCTTTTCTGGCCATGATGATGGGTTCATATTCACAAGGGAGCCATACAACAAATTCCATGCGCATCTCTCATTTAATAAGACCTGTCTAGTATGCCTAAATAGATAGTCTATAAGCTATGTATTTCAAGTATTGCAATATCATAGGCAACGTGGATTATAATACCGGTATACACTGAGTATACCAAACACTAGGAACACATTCCTAATATTGAGTTGCATCCCACCATTTTGCCCTCAGAACAGCCTCAATTAATCGGGGCATATGGACTTTACAGGTCAATTTACACACAGCTCTGACACACACACTTACCCCACCAGACATACCACCAGGGGTCTTTTCACAGTTCCCAAATCCAGAATAAATTCAAGAAAGCGTACAGTATTATATAGAGCCATTATTGCATTGAACTCCATCGCAAACGCTGAAATTAACACCAGACCTGGTTTCAAAAAAAGAGATAAGGCAATGTCTCATGGCACAACACCTCTCCCTTATTTGACCTAGATGTTTTGTGTGTATGTACTGATATGTTGACTATATGTTCTGTTTTTAAATGTATGTAGTTCTGTCCTTCAGCTGTTCTTGTAATGTTCTGTATTATGTCATGTTCTGTGTTTTGTGTGGACCCCAGGAAGAGTAGCTGCTACTTTAGCAACAATCAATGTGGATCCTAATCAAATACCAAATACAAGGGTTCAAAGGCGTTCCACAGGGATGCTGGCTCATGTTGACTCCGATACTTCCCACTGTTGTGTCAAGTTGGCTGGATGTCCTTTGGGTGGTGGACCAGTCTCGATACACACGGGAACCTGTTGAGCGTGAAAAACCCAGCAGCGGTGCAGTTCTTGATACCGGTGCGCCTGGCACCTACTATCATACCCCGTTCAAAGGCACTTAAATATTTGTCTTTCCCATTCACCATTCACATAAACAATCCACCTCTCAATTGTCTCAAGGCTTAAAAATCCTTCTTTAACCTGTCTCCTCCTCTTCATCTACACTGATTGGTGGATTTAGCAAGTGACACCGACAAGGGATCATAGCTTTCAACCGGTCAGTCTATGTCATGGAAAGAGCAGGTGTCCTTCATGTTTTGTCACTCAGTGTACAGTTGAATGTAACAGCTGATCTTTTACGTTGAAGCAGGCCTCTGTATCATGTTTCAATTTGATATTGTCACTTGCACAAGTAGGCCTACAGTGAAATGCTTTTCTTGCTCTTTCCTAACAATGCAGTAATGAATATCAGTAGTACTATAATATATATATATATATATGTATATATGTATTTGAAGTCAAGTAGAACACAAACACATAAGTATTATAACTGTGACTACTGTAAGTATTGCAATAGCTTTTTTTGTAGCCTACTCTACAATGTCTCAGAATTCGCAGGCCATTTTCTGGTCGAGTCACAGTAAATATCCCATGCAGCCGCATTACAAGTTCGAACCCTGGAATGTGATGTATTTTACACCTCGATTAGTGTGATATAAAGCACTGTTATTTTGTTGATGATAATACATTTTTAAAAATGGTCATAATTTCTCTATATAGCCAAGACTTTCGTGTTCTGAACTTCTCACCCCAGTGGGATATAAGAGGGGTGTTATTTCGTGACAATAACCACAATAGCAGCCGCTCGCAGCCTTAACAAAAGCAATGAAAATCTATGCATTATGTTGGCTAATGCGGGTTACTGCTGATCTGATTGAATCCTGGCCTTAACAGTGGTTGAAGCTTTGCTGTCCTTGGCTTACCTTTCTATGCCCTTTGGTCCACCTGCTGTCCCTCTGAATGACGGACTGTGTGTGTCTGTGTGTTTCTATATCTCTTACACAACTCTTGGGCAATGTTTTCTTGCCGGAGGATTACAATAACACTACTCTCTCTGCTCCAAGCACTAACAGCAGTGTTTTAATTCCTGTAGTTAGGATACTTACACTGAACAAAAATCTAAACGTAACATGTAAAGTGTTGGTCCCATGTTACAAGAGCTGAAATAAAAGATCCCAGAAATGTTCCTTTCTCACAAAAAACATATTTCTTTCAAATCGTGTGCACAAATTGGTTTATATCCCTGTTAGTGAGCATTTCTCCTTTGCCAAGATAATCCATCCGCCTGACAGATGTGCCATATAAAGCTGATTAAACAGCATGATCATTACACAGGTGCATATTGTGCTGTGGACAATAAAAGGCAACTCTAAAATGTCTAGTTCTAGCACAATGCCACAGATGTCTCAAGTTTTGTGGGAGTGTCCAATTGGCATGATGACTGCAGGAATGTCCACCAGAGCTGTTGCCAAAGAATTGAATGTTAATTTCTCTACCATAAGCCACCTCCAACGTCCAACCGGCCTCACAGCCGCAGACCACGTGTGACTACACCAGCCCAGGACCTCCACATACGGCTTTTTTTTCATACGTCTGATGCCAGGTACCCGGACAGCTGATGAAACTGTGGGTTTGCACAACTGAAGAATTTCTGCACAAACTGTCAGAAACGTCTCAGGGAAGCTCACCTGCATGCCTATTGCCCTCTCTTGGGTCCTGACCTGACTGCAGATCAGCGTTGTAACCGACTTCAGTGGGCAAATGCTCCTCTTTGATTTGCCACTGGCATGCTGGAGAAGTGTCTTCTTCATGGATGAATCCTGGTGTCAACTCTACCGGGCAGATTTGCCGATGTCACTGTGACATCTGTGAACAGTGCCCCATGGTGGAGGTGGGGTTATGGTATGGGCAGGCATAACTGCCCATTGTCGTGCCATTCATCCGTTGCCATCACCTCATGTTTCAGCATGATAATGCACGGCCCCATGTTGCAAGGATCTGTACACAATTCCTGGAAGCTGAAAATGTCCCAGTTCTTCCATGACCTGCATTCTCACCAGACATGTTGACCATTGAGCATGTTTTGGATGCTCTGGATCGACATGTATGATAGCGTGTTCCAGTTTCCTCCAATATCCAGCAACTTCGTACAGCCATTGAAGAGTAGGACAACATTCCACAGCCTGATCAAATCTATGTGAAGGAGATGTGTCGCACTGCATGAAGCAAAATTGGTGGTCATCCGACCCAGATACTGACTGGTTTTCTGATCCAGGCCTCTACTTTTTTTAAGGTGTCTGTGACAAACAGATGCATATCTGTATTCCCACTCATGAAATCTATAGATTGGGGCCTAATGAATCTATTTAAATTGACTGATTTCCTTATATGAACTGTAACTCAGTCAAATCTTTGAAATTGTTGCATGATGTGGTTATATTTTTGTTCAGTGTACATACTGTACAGACTTGTCCTACTCTCAGACTTGTCTCTCTTCCTTCCCTCTTTCTCTCTTTTAGAATACTGCAGACTTGGAGGTCAATACTAATGCCCTCTCTCTCTCTCTCTCCCTCCCTCTCTCTGTCTTCCATCAGGCAATCTAAGGAGTCATCAGTAGCAGAGATAGATTTTAATACAGTACAGTATCTCAGCCACCATAATCGTATTGCTATGACCACTGGCCATGCTAAGTTGCTGATGGTGAGATTCAGAGGATAATTCTGTTTACAGGCCGTATATCTCACAGATGATTAATGTTCGCATTTACCTCGCTCCCCTGCCTCTCTCTTTTCTCTCTTCCTCACTCTCTTTCTCTACTGTAGCTCTCTCTCTTCTCTCTTACCATCTCTTTCTCTCCATCCCTCTCTCTCCATCCCTCTCTCTCCATCCCTCTCCACCTTCTTTCTCTCATGCTCTCTCTTCTCTCTCCCTCTCTCTCTCTTCTTCCTTAGAGGAAGGTTAGTTCAATTACAGTGCACTTGTTATACTAATGATGAGAAAAAAAAGAAAAACTAGTCAAATCTCTCACATTTACAAACATGCACACACACGCAGGCAGGCACGCACACACGCACGCACGCACGCACGCACGCACGCACGCACGCACGCACGCACACACACACACACACACACACACACTCTAAACTGACACACACCTGTGATGCACGTCTCTGGTCTTTAATTGAGACGAACACTTCTCTAGTGGGCCAGGAATAGCAGTCGCTCCCTTTCTTCATCCACATCCTTTCATCCATTTATCTCACACACAGAGAGAAAAAGAGATGGAGATATTGAGAGGTCCTTCAGCTCAAGGATGTAAGAGAAAAGAAAAGAGGAAAATGGTTGAAAGCACAATGGTGCATTAATTAATCTCTTATGGTTTCAATTCATATGATAATGTAAGCCTTTTATAGTTCATATAATGCCTCCTTGATGATGTGGGTGTTTACGAAAACAGGTGTGGGTATGTTTGTGCCTGTAAGGCAGGTTGGCAGCCGGGGTCGGTCACAGGACCACAAGTGATTTGTTTTGACCCCACCCCACCCCCTTCCCTTCCAAAGTTTAAAAAAACAAAAATATATATATTCTTTTTTTTTGTGGTGGTAAAAAAAAGACTTTAAAATCTCCAGGAATTCAGCTAATAATGTGTCTAATTTAGGACATCCATTCGCTAGAAACATATGTGATCGTGTGATTCAAGGTCTGAAATATTTTAATATTTTAGATATTTTATTTGATTATAATTAAGTTCCGGACCTCGCGACAGAAATCCGCCCGCGGCTGAATCTCGTTGCCTACCCCTTGTCTGAAAGAGCTTGTTGGGAAACAGCTACGGACAGCTCAATTAACAGCACAGAGTTGTTTTGTAAACAAACTCACTCATTCACACACCCATGTATGCACAGGCTGACCATTTTACCATTTTTAAATATGTAGGTCAGAAATATAGTGGTTTCTCACTAGGTGACTGTCATGTCACAGGGTCAGGGGTCATTCAGGAGGTTCAGGGTCTGAAGGTGGATCATCTGTTGGCCTCAAAATGACTCTGACCTACTTCTAAAGCCAAGCAGTGTCAGCAAGGTGGGAGACATCTGGGTCAGTGGGGTACTGGCCACTGAGTCACATCACACTGCCGACTACGCCATCTACAGACTGATCTGTAGGCTGGATCATATGTCCGACATCTCTGTGATCTAATCCTCAATGTGTCTTTTGTGAAATAATCTCTGGAGCAGCATTCATTCTTTCTATCATAGCAGCATCTGAAGGACAAGTTCAAATAAAAGCAAGCGAAATCGAGAAAGGTTGGCATTTCATTTCTCATTCCGAAAGTCCTAACATGGTGCTGTCACATTTCTGACTCCACTCGTTGTTGATCAATATTTGACCGAGCAGAGTGATCTGTCTGTAACACAGCAGGTTGTTGGCTCCTTAATTGGGGAGGACGGGCTTGTGGTAATGGTGGGAGTGGAAGAAGTGGAATGATATCAAATACATCAAACACATGATTTCTATGTGTTTTATGCCATTCCATTCGCTCCGTTCCAGCCATTATCATGAGCCGTCCTCCCCTCAGCAGCCTCCACTGGTCTGTAAACTGCCTTGGAAACAGCACTTGTTTACCAACAGTTAGTTCTGACAACATCCTAGATACTCTACATTCCACGCCATACTGAGCTTACCAGTACAATACATTTTGGGTATGGAAAAAACAGGCAAGGGTCAGAAGGCTGTAAACAGTATAATGTTTACTATATTTTAAACCTCATAGTACAACGGTTTTATGCTCTGTGAGTCACACGTTACGTTATATTAATCTCAAAAACATCCCTGGTTTGAAAGGGCAGTGGGACACATGTAAGAGAAACATGCTGTAGGGGTCTATGTATGATGGCAAAGCATAGTCACTGTGTCTCACTGACCTGACAGAGGAAATTATCTCTATATATTATTATATATTTCTGACCTTAACTCTCTAACACTTGTGCATGGACCCACACATGCACATACACATACACTCTCCCACTATCTCCTTGAATTGTACATCTCTTGAAGCAAATATGATACCAGCTGAAGGTTAAAGAGATTCTCCAGCTGCCGCCAAATTGGGAAGTATTTATCTTTATGGTAAAAGCATCGTGTGCCTGCCTAATATCAGAACAGCTAAGTGGAGCAACAGAAGGACTGTAAGCCTAAGAGCTCTGGTATGGTAGGCCTGTACTCTGCTGCATGATGCTCTGCAATGTGTCAGGTTTCTATGATGGGAAAAACACACAAATAAGTGACACTCAAACAACAATTTAAAACAACCAACATGTGAATTCAGATGTTTCCTTAGTGTTGGGATGTGTTGAAGATATCTGTTGGTGGATTGGTAGGACAGCAACACGTTTCCCCATCAAATCATTGGATGTGGAGAGCTTTGTAGTGGTATTGATCACAGCAAGATCAGAGGGCCTGGGGCATGGCTGATATTCAGAATCTTATTACCTCTCTCTCACAATTGGGCCCCCTATCACTTCTATAACTCACACGGACACACACACACACACACACACACACACACACACACACACACACACACACACACACACACACACACACACACACACACACACACACACACACACACACACACACACACACACACACACACACACAATAACTCGAAGGGACTGAAAGGATTAAGTTCCAAACACAAATTATTAATCCATTTCAATTACCTTTCCTGTGATCAATCATATTCTCATTATGGTCTGGAGCATTCATCACTATACTTTACTGTACAGACTGTTTCTCCAGCAAGGAACCTCTCACTCAGGGTTCATAGTCAGTTGTTGTGTAAATAAGAAACACAAGAGGCATACTTTATTCTTTGTCTCACTCAAATGTCACAGGCAATCAATTGTGATGAAATAGTGAGGAAATATTGACTCAGACAGAAATGTTGAAGAGATACAGTAAGGTGTTCCTGGGCGTTCAATAAATGGTTCTGGAGGGAAGGAATGTTCTCTGGAAAATTGGTGATAATTGTTATCATTTAAGTTTGTATGATTCTGTGTACAGGCCTTGCTAAAAATGGGCTCCTGCCTCCTGCAGGCTTGGTTGAGTTTGTTGATGTTCAACAGCTTTTTATCATGTCACTAGACGTCTATTGCCAGTTAAAGAGACCAGGGACAGAAAGTAGACCCCTGCTGAGGCCAGGATTTTCCAGACCACCTGCCTATAAAAAGACTGTATATGCGGAGGTCTGAAAAACACAATTAAGAAAAACACTCACACACCCCTGCAATAGAAGATCCTTTTGCAAAATAAGAATGGTCAACAGTTCTCATCTAAAATAATAATTTTGTCATTATTAATGTTTATTATACAGCTTAGGGAGTAATACCAGAGGCAGTAGAGAAAGCAAGACATCTGACAGGTACTTTTTTTCTGGTCAGGGTGGGGCAAGGGGGGAGGGTAAACTAATAAGGTAGTGAAAAATTAGGAGAAATAGCACCATTAAATTCAGTACGTTTGCAGTAAATCCACTCTCTGAGGGTGTCTCAGGGGGAGTGGGATATTCAAAATCACTACACTGTACAGGTTACATATAAATATAAGCACCTCCTATTTGACCTTTCTTTTTACATTCACGAGGAAGGAGCAATGAACTTAAGCTCTTCACGGATCCATCTATACTCGAATACCGAGGGACCCAGATCCAGAATTCTAAACAATGTCATGGGACTGGGTTGGATCTGATATGATTGTCTCGGGTATGTGTCATTTTAACTGACTAGTTCGAAAGCAGCTGTACAGATCTGAATGTGACTGCTGCAGTAGAGAGAGAGATAGAAATTGTATGTGTGATGTGGTAAGGTTGGACCAAGGTGCAGAGAAGAGACCAGACGAGGAATCAGTGGGTAAGGATGAACATAATAATAATAAGATATGAAAGCCCAGGATCACAGTACATTTGAAAAAACAACAAATACTAACAATTCACCGTAAACACCGTCAACATTTCACGCTTCTGCAAAGGACCATGGATAACACACCTCTTTTAACAGGGACACAATCATTAAATAATAAAAAGTCTCTAGGGCAGTCTCTACCGCCCTCTGGGGCCAGGAGGAACCATGACAGCCCCCCCGTTTGGAGTGGCTCCAGCCAACCACGACGTTGTTGTTTGAAGTCTCTAACAAGACCCGGATCCAGGGTGTCCCAGGCAGGCACCCACACCCGCTCCTCGGGACTGTAGCCCTCACAGTCCACCTGGTACGGCTGGGTTCCTCGGACCCGACAAGCCTCCAACAGACGCCGGACTGTGTAGGTCAGGCGGCCATCCACAAGTTGAGGGGGCGGAGGAGCAGGTGTGGGGGGAGAGAATGGACTGGTCTTTACCAGCTTGAGACAGGAGACATGAAAGGACGAACAGACCCTCATGGACCTGGGAATCTGGAGATGATAGGTGACCGGGTTGATGCGACTCAGGATCTTGAATGTAGAGGAGTGAGCTTCCATGAGTCCACCTTTAAAGGAAGATCACAGGTGGACAGACACACCCATTGGCCTGGTTGGAGGAGTCGAAGAGGTCTTTGGTGCTAGTTTGCCTAATGTTGGTGTCGGGCAGAGGAGCAGAGAAGGAGGATAGCGCTCTGATCCAGGTGTGGCGACATCGTCGAAGGAACGCATCGGCTGATGGCACCCCCACTTCAGGGGGGGGGGGGACCCGAACTGACACTCTAACGGTGATAGTCCAGTGAACGAGTTCGGCAGTGTGTTATGAACATACTCTGCCCAGACGAGGAACCCTCTCCAGTTGGTGGCCTGTGGAAAAGAAGCAGCGGAGGAACTTCTCCAGCTTCTAGTTGGCCTGCTCAGTTTGCCCATTCGACTGAGGGTGGAACCCCGAGACTCATCGATGCCCCCAACAGGGAACAGAATGCCTTCCAATACCATGCGACGAACTGGGGCCCACAATCTGAGACAATGTCCTGGGGAAGTTTGTGTAGTCGAAAGACATGGATAATCATTAGATCAGCGGTCTCCTTCGCTGAAGACAACTTGGGTAAGGCGATGAAAGGGGCTGCCTTGGAGAACCACCAAGATAGCCCTTGAGATGGAGTTAACCCTGTGATAAAGTCTACAGACAGATGAGACCAGGGCCGGCTGGGGATGGGCAGAGGTTGGAGCAACCCAGTCGTTCGCTGACGTGAAGACTTGCTTGAAGACAGATGGAAAAGGCCGCAACAAAGGATCTCATATCCTCCATGTTGGTCCACCAGAATTTCCACCTGGACGGCCAGTTAATTTAGAGGAGTGTCCTCATTGTAGTACTTGGGGTCAGGTTCTCAGGTCTGTGATTGTCGGGCCATGGTCTCAATACTCCATATCACAAGGGCCACAATATGTGAGCTGAGGATGATGGGCTCGGGGTCCCTCTCCTCATTAGAGACATTGTGTTGGCGGGACAGGGCATCTGCCTTCTGAATCTTGGATCCCAGGTGATAGACTAGTATGAAATCAAACCTGTTAATAAACAGAGCCCACCTAGCCTGGCGAACATTCAAGCTCTTGGCTTCTTGAATGGAGACCAAGTTCTCATGGTCCGTCCAGATCATGAAAAGATGAGGCGACCCCTCCAACCAGTGTCTCCACCCCTCAACAACCCACTTAACTGACAAGAGCTCCAGGTTGCCTACGTCGCAGTTGTGTTCCACTGGCGAGAACCGCTTGGAGAGAAAGGCGCACGGGTGCAGTTTCTTGTCCTTCTCGTTCTGCTGTGAAATGACCGCCCCTGCTCCGGTGTCCAAGGCATCCACGAGGCATCCACATCCATCACATGAGTCGGATCAGGATGAACAAGGATGGGTCCAGAAGTGAAACATCCCTTGAGCTCCATGAATGCCCTGTCAGCCTCGGGGGTCCATCAAAAACGGGTTTGGGACTTGCAGGTTAGGACCCTGAGAGGCGCTGACACCGCACCAAAGTTGCTTATTAAATGCCTGTAAAAATTGGCAAACTCGAGGAAATGCTGGGCCTGCTTGCGTTAGGTGGGACGGGGTCAGTCAGCAACCGCATCTTTACTGGGTCCATTTGGATGCCTGTGGTAGAGGTAATGCGACCCAGGAAGGAAACCTGGGATACGTGGAACTCTGCAGGAGGCATCTCAGGACTTGACGGAGGTGCAGTATGTGTTCCAGAAGGGTCTTGGAGAAGATCAAAATGTTGTTGAGGTAAACAAAGATGAAACGATTCAATATATCCCTCAGGGTGTCATTTACCAATGCTTGAAAGACTGCCGGTGAGTTCGATAATCTGAAGGGCATGACTAAATACTCATAGTGGCCACTGGGGATGTCAAAGGCACTCATCTCCCTCCCCGATTCTCACCAGATCGTGAGCGTTGCGAAGTTTGGACCTCAGGGGTAGGGGGTAATGATTCTTAATCGTAATCCGGTTCAGCCCTCTGTAGTTGATGCAGGGCCTCCATCCTTCTTACCCACAACAGAAGAAGCCTGCACCAGCAGGGGATGTAGAGGGGGTGAATGAACCTGCCTCCAGCCTCTTACTGAAGGCCTCCCGGAGGTCGAAGTCTTCGGGAGTGTTATGCAGGTGAATGAGGACCCAAAAGCGACTTGGCGAAAACAGAGTCTTTAATCCAGTAAAGTAAATATACAATCATAAAGCACAATTCCACTCGTAATGACGAGAACAGACTGGAGACTCGATCATGAACTGCAGGTTGCCTCGGGAAGGCACTTGAACGTAGCAGACTCAGACACCTGCTCACCACGCAGCATCTGAGGGAAACACGACACGACAGGGCGATACACAGACACAGCACGGTGAACAATAGACAAGGATCCGACAGGGCAGAAACGGAAAACAAGGGGAGAAATAGGGACTCTAATCAGGGAAAAAAGATAGGGAACAGGTGTGGGAAGACTAAATGATTGATTAGGGGAATAGGAACAGCTGGGAGCAGGAACGGAACGATAGAGAGAAGAGAGAGAGGAAGGGAGAGAGAAAAAGGGGAACGAACCTAAAAAGACCAGCAGGGGGAAAACGAACAGAGGGAAAAGCAAAATGACAAGACAATATAAGACAAAACATGACAGGGAGGGAGAGTGAAAAGTCTTGGACTTCAAGGGATGCAGGAGGACATGGCGAGGCTCTTGGTGGGGGTCTTAGACATGGCAGTCCTTTCCCCAGTCTAGTAGGTGTCCCATGGACCAGGAAACTAGTGGGTTATGTAGAGCTAGCCAGGGGTACCCTAGATAAGAAAACTATCAACTGAAAACTAAGAGTCTCTGAGTGGTTCCGCCCAACCTGCAGTAGAATGGGCTTGGCGTGATATTCCACCTGACCGGAGTCAATGGGGCATCAATCGAGGGCTTGAAGCTGTAGAGGGATGGGACATTTCAAGCAAGGGGATCTGTAACTCTCCTGCGAAGTATTGATCAATAAAAATATCTGCAGCCCTGGAGTCCACATTGGCTTGAATCTCGTGCTGACGGTTGTCCCAGTGGAGAGTTGCGGGTAGTAAGAGATGGTGACTGGGTAGACGGGAGGTAACTGCACAGCTCATCAGAGTCTGTCCTTCTGCCCTGGCGAGTCCTGGGGTTTCCCGTCAGCTCTGGGCAGGTAGCAAGCAGAAGGCCGAGACCGCCGCCATAGAGGCAGCAGCCTTCGTTCATTTGCCTGGCACACTCCTCTGTGCTCAGATGTGTGCAACGCAGCTGTATGGGATCCTCCATGCTGGGCTCGGTGGGCTTGGGGTGCCCAGGAAACCAGAATGCTGGAGTGGTGTCAAAAGAGCGCTGTCTCATCCCTTCCTGGATGCGGTTGTCCAACCTGATTGCCAGCATTATCAGGGACTCAAGGTCCTCTCTCAGTTCCCGTGTGGCCAGTTCATCTTTGATGGAGTTAGAAAGACCCTGGTGGAAAGTAGTAACCAGTGCCTCCGTATTCCACCCACTCTTGGCGGCGAGGGTGCGGAAATCAACGGCTAAGTCAGGCACTGGTCTGGTCCCTTGGCGGAGGTTGAACAGTCGGCTAGCCACTTCTCGTCTGCCAACTGGGTGGTCGAAGACTCGTCAGTGAAGGCTACTATGGATCTGCAAGATGGTGGCTGCTGTTCCCACACCGCCGTTGCACACGCCGGGTTCTTGCCCGAGAGTAGAGAGCTGATGTAGGCGATCATGGCTGATCGGTGTGGAACGAGGAGGACTGTAGCTCAAACACCAGAGAACACTGAGTGAGGAACCCCTTGCATCCTCCCGGGTGGCTGTCATACCGCTCAGGGGCTGGGATCTTGGGTTCCCGGTACAGTTTCCCTGGAGGAACCACAGTGACATCTGTAGCACTGGGCAATGAGACCTGGGCGTTGGCTCTTCTTGGGGCGTGTCGTGGTTGGAGGAACTCGGTAAGTGCCCGAAGGGTCCCGGAGATTTCGGAGAGCTGCTCTTGCTGCCATCCTAACAGTGCTCCTTGGTGGGCTACCACATTCCAGATCTGGGTGATCTCTGCTGGGTCCATGTTGTGGCAGAAGCTTGCTGTGATGTGGTAAGGTTGGACCCAGGTGCAGAGAAGAGACCAGATGAGTGGTTAAGTGGTTAAGAAAAAACATAATACTTTACTAAGATACGGTAGCAGCAGCACCACAGTACACAAAAACAAAGCACATGGTAAAAACAAGTTTCTGCAAAGGACCACAGAAAACTCACCTTTTTTAATTAACAGGGACACAACCATGAAATAATAAGATACACACAGTCCAATAAAAGTCTCTAGGGCGGTCACTGCCGCCCTCTGGTGCCAGGAGGAACCATGACAGTATGATACTTCTGCTCTTGCTTTTCACGAGAGTGGAGCGTGTAGCTTGTTGTTGGCCAATCATATGTCATCATTGTAAATGAGAATTTCTTCTTAACTGACTTGCCCAGATAAATAAAGGTTAAATAAATAAAATAAGAAATGTCATCAAATGGCAATAGTTTGTTATCAATAAAACGTCACAAGGTGCAAAGAGTTTGATTTGCCTGCTGGGGGGGCAAGGAGACCCCTAGCTCCGCTAAAACCATTGACAACTGCGTACTGCTTTCAAGAGATTGTTACGTAAATATATATTTGGTTGTGATATCATCTGTTCTTGAAGAGCATAGTGTCATGCCCACTCCCAGTCACTCACTCGTTCCAGAGTTGAATGTCACCGGTCTACTAATCACCAGTCCAGACAACCATCATTTCACACACCTGCTCCCCATCGTTATGTACACCTCGTCATCTTTATTACTCTCCCTTTATTTAGCCCTCAGTAGCCTCAGCCATCAGGCAGTATTGGTTTTGGTCGCGTTCAGTACGCTAAACGTTCTACTGTTTAGTTAATCTGCCCTATTCTTAAACTAACATTCTGCACCTGCTTACTGACTCTCAGTGTATACATTATTTTATTTTATTAACTAGGCAAGTCGGTTAAGAACAAATTCTTATTTACAATGACGGCTTAGTGGGTTAACTTCCTTGTTCAGTTTCAGAACGACTGATTTTTACCTTGTCAGCTCAGGGACTCGATCTAGCATAATTTCGGTTACTGGCCCAACGCTCTAACCACTAGGCTACATGCGGCCCCATTACACATAGTCAGAACTACAAATGTCCAATTATTCCATGAAAAACAATTGTGCACATTTAGCTCTACCATCAGAGTTATACAGCAAGTAACTGCATGATTTTCATGATCGGTAAACATCAATTAAGCATATAATTTCAGATGCGTGAGGGTAGCCTCTCGATATTGCTCAATATTAACCACCATTAATGGCATATTTGAGTGATATTGACATTTAGTCATTTAGAAGATGCTCTTATCCAGAGCAATTAACACTGAGTGCATTAATCTTAAGACAACCACATATCACAGTCATAGTAAGTACATTTTTCCTCAATAAAGTAGCTAAATCAGTAAAGTCAGAGCTAGTAAGGGGATAAGAAAAAGTAACGTACAGGTGTTAGTTCACAAAAGGCACATTTTGGGGGGGTGGAGGGTGCTGTGGGATTATTTAAGATTCTCTTTGAAAGGGTAGGCTTTCAGATGTTTTTGGAAGATGGGCACGGACTATGCTGTTCTAGTTTCAGGGGGAAGTTGGTTCCACCATTGGGGTGCAGAAAAGAACTTGAAGCGGGAAGGCCCTCCCCGGGAGGAAGAACAGCTCCATCTTGTTGATGTTGAGCTTGAGGGTAGACATCCAAGCTGGGATATCTGCCAGGCATTCAGAGATGCATGTTGTCACCTGGGTGTCAGAAGAAGGGAAGGAGAAAGTAGTTGAGTGTCATCCGCATAGCAATGATAGGAGAAACCATGTGAGGATATGACAGAGCCGAGTGATTTGGTGTATATGGAGAAGAGGAGAGTACCTAGAACTGTGCCCTGGGGGACACCGGTAGTGAGAGTACGTGATGCAGACACAGATCCTCTCCATGTCACCTGGTAAGAGCGGCCTGCCACGTAGGAAGCAAACCAAAAATGTGCAGAGCATGAGACACCCAGCCACGAGAGGGTGGAGAGGGGGATCTGATAGTTCACGATGTCGAAGGCAGCGGATAGATCTCAGAGAATGAGAGCAGAGGAGAGAGAGTCAGCTTTTGCTGTGCGGAGAGACTCTGTGACAGAGAAGAGCAGTCTCGGTTGGGTGACCCGCTGTGAAGCCGGACTGGTTAGGGTCGAGAGAGAGCGAGATAGTTGGTCAAGTGTTTTGGAAAGAAAATAAAAAAGGGATACTGGTCTGTAATTTCTGACGTCAGAGGGGTTGAGTGTTTTTTTAGGAGGCGAGCAACTCGGGCCATTTGATATAAAATAAATAAATAACTTTAGGTTCATTTCCCCTCCTTTGTGGGCTCTGCCAGTCAAGCAACAGAAGGGCGCATTTGCCGATAGAAACTTTGTACAGTTGGCTAAACATAGGGGTAAGAAGACCTAATGTACTCTTTTTGTCCAACCAACGTAGGCCTACCTAGCGAAGTTACTGTAGCTAACATGATCCCCCTATCAACATGGTTTTTGACAGACTACCCCATTCATAGATGCTAACTGCTCCAAACAGTGGTTTTCCACATTTTGTCTTTTATATTTATTTATTTACTTGTTTTTGCAGCACTTAACCCCTTAATCCCTTTATTTTAATATAGTTTTACTATATTATTTACTTATTCAATTATTTATCTACGAATTTACTGTTCCAGCTTGCATGCATTATTATAATAATTTGTTCTACTTGTTTAACCTCAACACTTAATCAACCCTTGTCTTTCTCTCATTGAACCATCGCAGGTGACCCCTCTGAGCTCTCGGCCTCCATTGGCGCCTCAGGCAAACAACCAGCCCATGTTCCCCCACCCTCTCCAGACCAGACTGACCGGTCATATACATACGCAGACATAGCAGGAAGTTGCAATAGGCCCGTGCAACCCAAGGTTTGATACAAACAGAAACCCTCTTAAACCTAAACCTAACCCTAGCTTCATGTCCACATCCTGGTTCAACCCTAACCCCAACACACACCCTGGCATCTGGGTCAGGGGAGAGAAGCCAGGTCAGAGATGGACACACACCGACAGGCCATACAACCACAAATATTACCTTATTTTTACCTCTCTTTATTATATTCTGCTTTAGAACCACTGTTGTTAGGTTTGGAATAGAATAGAATAGAAGAGTGTAGAGAAACCTAATTGAACACTCAATATGCAAATGTCCCTTGCTTTTCAGTTGACAGAGATATATAATCCTAATGATGAGACCAATGTAAAGATGAGCTAAGGTCATGTCCTGGTGTATCCAATAACAGATGGTGCAATTTAAAATGGATTTGAGGCTCATTGAGAAGTACCGCAGGTTTCAAGCACTTCACCCCTGAGAGCAGTAACAAGTACTGCTACAAGTTATCTCTCTGACCGCTGATGCCCTTCAAGTCATGCGCACGCACGCACGCACACACATCGACACACACACACCGACACACCGACGCACACACACAGAGCAGTCATTAGGACCTGTGTGTGCCTGTGTTGTGCTGGGACTGCAGTGAAGGCTATTACGCTCCCCAGCTCAGCTCTGTCTTAATAATGCATGATTAATTAGGCAGCTTTGAAAAAGGCAGAAACTGAGCAGACTGGAAACTGGAGAAGGACCCAGCAGGCACACTATCCTATGGTACATTCAGACAGTATGCACCTATGCACACACACACACTTGCATACACACACACATATACACATGCATTAGCATTCGCACACAAACACACGCACATTTGGGTTCGATTCCCGGGACCACCCATATGTAGAATGTATGCACACATGACTGTAAGTCGCTTTGGATAAAAGCGTCTGCTAAATGGCATATATTATATTATTATTATTATATTTGAAAACCTATTTCTATAGAAAATAACAATTGTGTCTCTTTTCCGAGACAACTGGTCTTGTGGAAGGCAAGTCCGTTGAAATCAACAACAGCTCCAGTGACTGAACCCAATTAAACATCTGGGTTCACGTTCACTGATGCAGCTATACAAACACACGGTTGAATTGTGAATAAGCAGTTTATAATCACAGGCTGCAGGAAGCTAGGAGACCCACTTGCATAATAAAACATCATCACCCAGTTCACTGAAGAAATACTCCGACTGGAAGACAATGATGACGTTGTCTGTCTTTCATAGTACAACACCCTGTAATAATAGATTGCTCCAGTCTAAAGCAGTGCACAGTATAGGGAATAGGATGCCTTGTCAGATCTAGCCATGTCAGCTCTAGATGAGACACATTTCCATCTTTCAGCGGAGGCAGTGACTCATGTCTGTCGGAGGTGTTTTTTAAACAGCTTGACAGTGACGTTGGTGCGTTAGTATCTGTTCTTCACATTAATGGCAGCAATCTGTCTCAGTCGGTGCCGCAGATGCAGGTCTGGCCCCCTTGATGAGTTAGTATACATCAGAGAGTTTTATAGCGATCAGAACACAGGAGTGTGTGCATAGATCTTCCTCTATTTTAATGCCATGAGACAATAATATAAAAGCCATATTCATTTCATAATGCCACCTTTAATTCAACAGATATACTCTATGTTGACTGACAACATATATTTTAGCAGGGACACGTTTGAGGGGGTTGAGCATTTGTTGTTGGGGTGATCTAATCTAATCTCACCAAATGGTGGAGTTACTTGGATTTATCTTCAGTATGAACACTACCAGACAATGATCTAATAGTTGTATTTATGAATGTGGGAAAAGCGCATTCATTTTGCGCTGCCATTTAAACCAAGCAGTGCCATTTACCAGATGGCAGCATATTGATACAACACATTTGTAGTGAGCTTCACAGACAGTTCAGTTCTTTGAAGCTAAATGCTTCTGTTTTAAACAGGAATCGTTCCTGACCGGAGTCTTGGCCTGTGGAACACTTTCTCCTGTTTGTTTTTTCCTCCTTTCTCAGGGGCAAATAAAATATGAATTCTCTCTATCTCTCTCTCACACACACATGTATGCACACACACACAAGACATGTTTTAAATTTGGGTGCATTTCGTTACCTATTGTACAGGAAAGCCTACAAAATAGATGATTTGGGGTATAACAAAACAGGTAGCTCATCTTTAATTAGCCCATCCAATCAACATCATCCCCATACTGTATTTATTTATTTATCTTGCTCCTTTGCACACCAGTATCTCTACTTGCACATTCATCTTCTGTACATCCTACCATTCAAGTGTTTAATTGCTATATTGTAATTACTTCGCCACCATGGCCTATTTATTGCCTTTACCTCTCCTATTCTACCTCATTTGGGGCGGCAGGGTAGCCTAGTGGTTAGTGTTGGACTAGTAACCAGAAGGTTGCAAGTTCAAACCCCTGAGCTGACACGGTACAAATCTGTCGTTCTGTCCCTGAACAGGCAGTTAACCCACTGTTCCTAGGCTGTCATTGAAAATAAGAATTTGTTCTTAACTGACTTGCCTGGTTAAATAAAGGTAAAGCACACACTGTATAAATATTTTTCTACTGTATTTTTGATTGTATGTTTGTTTATTCCATGTGTAACTCTGTGTTGTTGTATGTGTCGAACTGCTTTGCTTTATCTTGGCCAGGTCGTAGTTGAAAATGAGAACTTGTTCTCAACTAGCCTGCCTGGTTAAATAAAGGTGAAGTATTTTTTTCTTCTTCTCTCAACCAGCTTCATCAGCAATGCTTTTCCAATAGTCTTGAAGGAGATCCCACAAATGCTGAGCACTTGTTGGCTGCTTTTCCTTCCCTCTGCGGTCAAACCATCTCAATTGGGTTGAGGTCAAGAGATTGGGGATGTTTTTCAGCTGCAGGGATTGGGAGACAATTCAGGATCGAGGGAAAGATGAACGGAGCAAAGTACAGTGAGATCCTTGATGAAAACCTGCTCCAGAACACTCAGGACCTCAGACTGGAGCAAAGGTTCACCATCCAACAGGACAACGACCCTAAGCACACAGCCAAGACAACGCAGGAGTGGCTTCGGGACAAGTCTCTGAATGTCCTTGAGTGGCCCAGCCAGTGCTCCCCGTTCCTATTCCCCTAATCAATCATTTAGAACCCAATTTCTTCCTTTGTGTTCCGTTCCTGTCCTGTCGGTTCCTTGTCGAACATCTCTGGATGCTGCGTGGTGAGACCTGAAAATAGCTGTTCACCTGCTGAGTCTCCAGTTTGTCCCCATTCAACCTGACAGAGCTTAAGAGGATCTGCAGAGAAGAATGGGAGAAACTCCCCAAATACACTTGTGCCAAGCTTGTCGTGTCATACCCCAAAATACTCAAGGCTGTAATCGCTGCCCAATGTTCTTCAACAAAGTACTGAGTAAAGGGTCTGAATACTTATGTAAATGTGATATTTCCGTTTTTTATTTATAATAAATGAGCAAAAAATTCAAAAAACCTGTTTTTGATTTGTCATTATGGGGTATTGTGTGTAGATTGATGAGGGGGAAAACAATTTAATCCATTTTAGAATAAGGCTGTAACGTAACAAAATGTGGAAAAAGTCAAGGGGTCTGAATATTTCCAAATACGCTGTACATGAGCATTCAAAATACAGCACAGCCTTAATAATCTGCAAAATAGATCCGAATTAGAAATCATCATTTAAAACTTGAGGATACAAGGTATTTCATTTATCATTCCAAAACATATCTCGCTGTAAGTACATTTTAGGGATTTTACCACCTCTAATAGGTGTGATCTGTTCCAGGCCCGCAAAGAGGACAGCGTTTGGTTTCTAAGTAATGTTTGCCTTAGCATATTCAATATTGCCAGTCCGGATTGCTGTTATATGTTCAGATATTATTTTTAAACATATTTTTCTTTGGCCAACATTGGCTTTACCATACGGGCATGTGAGCATTAACACAACGTTGGTAGAGTTACAAGTGATGAACTTTCTCTGGTAGAACTGTTTACCGTGTTGTTACATTGAGCACATCTTCCAAACTTAGTTCCCTTGTTAGTTAGTTCCCTTGTAGAGGTTGAAGGACATGTTTGGAAAACAGAATCAATTGTTGTATGGTGAAACATAAACATTAGTTCACAAGTATACTGTACAATGAGTGTACAAATCCTTATGAACACCGTCCTAATTTTGAGTTGCAACCCGTTTTTTCAGAATAGCCTAAATTCGCAGGGGGATGGAATGAAACCATTCCACAGGGATTCTGCCCCATGTTTACTCCAATGCTTCCCACAGTTGTATTAAGTTGGATCGATGTGTTCTGGGTGGTGGACCATTCTTGATACACACAGGAAACTGTTGAGTGTGAAAATCCCAGCAGCGTTGCAGTTCTTGACACACTCAAACCGGTACCTGGCACGTACTACCCTCTGAATGGCAGACATACACAATTTACATCTCAAGGCTTCAAAATCCTTTTTTAACTTGTCTCCTCCCCTTCATCTACACTCATTGAAGTGGATTTTACAGGTGACATCAATAACAGATCATAGCTTTCACCTGGATTCACCTGGTCAGTCTATGTCATGGAAAGAGCAGGTGTTTCTAATGTTTTGTACACTCAGTGTAGTCTTCCAAAGAATAGTCCTTGCTGCAGGACCCAAACGGAAAGAAAAGCCAGACATTAGGGTATTGTGCATGACTGGCAGACCTTGTTTGAGTAGACAGAAAGGATGTACGTGCTGACCCTATGGCACAGTGTCCTGGATATGGTCATCTGAGTGAACACACACACACACACACACATAGAGAGCCCAGGGGAAAGCAGGTTTGCTCAAGCTGTTTTTACTGGCTGAGCTCCAGGCACACTATGAATGAGGGGTAAGATGGAGGGAGGGAGAGAGAGAGGGGTGGAGGTATTTGGAGAAGCGAGAAGAGGTGAAACATTAAGAAAGAGAGAGAAAAATTCAGCTGGCTCTGTGTCCACTCTTTGACCTCTTCTCAGTCTGGGAGAATGTAAAATTTGTTTTGATGGATGTCTTTTCACACAGACGAGGGATCAGTCTCCACTTCCCTGTGACATTCTTCGCAGCTTCCTACCCTAGCCAAAGCTGGCCCTGGATCAGCCCTAAGGGACACCCTCAGCTCAGCAAGGCCAGACAGTAAACACGGCACTAAACAAACTCAAGGCAGCCAGCGATTTCAAAGGAGATTGTAAGCTACAGTAAGAGCCTGACAATATTAGCTGGGGGGAATGAGTTGGAAGAAGCCATTACAGGCTTGGAAACACACTTCAGAACAAGTTCATAAGTATGCCCAATTTGGCGAGTACATTTTTCTTCAATAAAAGAGGAAAGAAGTACAATTGTAATAGTCAATATTCAACTGGTGTGACCCTAGACTGGTCTCATAGTCATTGGATGTGGGTTCTTGGTAACGGAATTTCAAGGCACAAGGAAATTAATCAATCAAATGTATTTACAAAGCCCTTTTTACATCAGCAGATGTCACAAAGTGCTTATACAGAAACCCAGCCTAAAACCCCAAAGAGCAAGCAATACAGATGTAGAAGCATGGTGGCTAGGAAAAACTCCCAAGAAAGGCAGGTACCTAGGAGGAAACAGAGAGGAACAATGGAGATAATAAGTACATGGCCATTAAGGACAGATCGTTCTTGAAGATATACGAACGTTCACAGATGACCAGCAGTGTCAAATAGTAATCACAATGTTTATAGAGGGTGCAACAGGTCAGCGCCTCAGGAGTAAATATCAGTTGGCTTTTCATAGCCATGTATTCAGAGGTTGAAACAGAAGGTGCAGTAGCGAGAGAGAGAGAGAGAGAGAGAGAGAGAGAGAGAGAGAGAGAGAGAGAGAGAGAGAGAGAGAGAGAGAGAGAGAGAGAGAGAGAGAGAGAGAGAGAGAGAGAGAGAGAGAGAGAGAGAAGAGGGAGGGAGAGACAGGGTCGAAACAGCAGGTCTGGGACAAGGTAGCACATCCGGTGAACAGGTCAAGGTTCCATAGCCACAGGCAGAACAGCAGAAACTGTAGCAGCAGAATGACCAGGTGGACTGGGGATGGGGACAGCCAGGAGTTGTCAGGCCAGGTAGTCCTGAGACATGGTCCTAGGGTTCAGGTCCTCCAGGAGGGGAGAAAGAGAGCGAGAGAGAGAGAGAGAGAGAGATGGGAGAATTGGAGGGGGTATACTTAAGATCACACAGGACACCAGATAAGACAGGAGAATTACACCAGACAGGACAGACTAACACTAGCCCCCCGGCACATAGACTATTGCAGCATAGATAGTGTGGCCCTGTCCAGACAGGGCTAACCAGTCCGGATGTACTGTAACCCCACGCACTTTGCCAAAGCACAGCCCCCACACCAGAGGTATAGCAACAGACCACCAACTTACTACCCTGAGACAAGGCAGAGTATAGCCCATGAAGATCTCCCTCCCCACCGCACGAGCCTGAGGGGGACCCACTTTTCCAATGCACAGCCCCCCACCCACTTGCCAAAGCACAGCCCCCCACCCACTTTGCCAAAGCACAGCCACCCCACCCACTTTGCCAAAGCACCCCCACCCCCACCCACTTTGCCAAAGCACAGCCCCCACACCATCAGAGGCATAGCAACAGACCACCAACGTACTACCCTGAGACAAGGCAGAGTATAGCCCATGAAGATCCCCCCCCCCACCGCACAAGCCTGAGGGGGACGCAAAACCAGACAGCAAGATCACATCAGTGACTCAACCACTCAAGTCGAGTATAGCGGGGGAAAAGCCTGGCACTACGTGATGCATCCCTCCTAGGGACGGCATGGGCAGCAGTAGCAAGCCAGTGACTCAGCCCCCATTATAGGGTTAGAGGTAGAGAATCCCAGTGGAGAGAGAGGAGCCGGCCAGGCAGAGACAGCAAGGGTGGTTCGTTACTCCAGTGCCTTGCCGTTCACCTTCACACCCCTTGGCCAGACTACACGCAATCATAGGTCCTACTGACGAAGTGAGTCTTCAGTACAGATTTGAAGGTCAAGACGGAATCTGTGTCTCTCACACTAGGCAGACCATTCCATAAGAATGTAGCTTTATTGGAGCCTCAAGCTGTTTGCTTAGAGATTCTAGGAACAATAAGGATGTTGTGACCGTAGCGTATGTGTAGATATGTATGGCAGAACCAAATCAGAGCGATAGGTAGGAGCAAGTCCATGTTATGCTTTGTAGGTTAGCAGTAAGACCTTGAAATCCGCCCTAGCCTTAAGAGGAAGCCAATGTAGGTTAGCACTGGACTAATATGATCAAATGTTTTGGTTCTAGTCAAGATTCTAGCAGCCGTATTCAGCACTATCTTTATCTGGGTAGCTGGAGAGTAGTGCTTTGTAGTAGTGTAATCTTGAAGTGACAAAAGCATGGATCAGCTTTCTGCTTAATTTTTGGACAAAAAGTTTCCGATTTTTGCATACAAAGATGGAAAAAATATGATCTTTAAATATTTTGTATTGTATAGAGATCAGGGTCCAGAGTAACACTGAGGTCCTTCATAGTTTTATTTGAGATGACTGTACAACCATTGAGATTAATTGTCAGATCAAACAGCAGATCGCTTTGTTTCTTAAGACCTAGAACTAGCTTCTCTGTTTTGTCGCAGTTCAAAAATGAAAAAAATGCCACCATCCACTTCCTTATGCTTGAAACACAGGCTTCAAGGTTAGGCACTTTTGGGGCGTAACTATGTTTTATTGCAATGTACAGCTGTGTGTCGTCTGCATAGCAGTGAAAGTTGACATTGTGTTTCCAAATGACATCCCCAAGAGGACAAATATATAGTGAAAACAATAGTGGTCCTAAAACAGAACCTTGAGGAACACCGAGGAGAAACCATCCACAGAAACGACCTGATATCTTTCTGACAGTTAAGATCTAAACCAAGCAAGAACTTATTTGTGTAGACCAATTAGGATTTCCAATCTCTCCAAAAGAATGTGGTGATTGTTGGTGTCAAAAGCGGCACTAAGATCTAGGAGCATGAGGAGAGACACAGAGCCTTGGTCCGAGGCCATTAAAAGGTAATTTACCACCTTCATGAGTGCGGTCTCAATATTATGATGGGGTCTAAAACCAGACTGGAGTGTTTTGTATACACTATTTGTCTTCAGGAAGGCAGTGAGTCGCTGAGCAACAGCTTTTTCAAACATTTTGGAGAGTAATTAGAGATTCTATATAAGCCTATAATTTCTGAAAATGTTCCGGGTCAAGGTTTGGCTTTTTCAGGAGAGGCTTTATTACTGCGACTTTTAGTTTGGTTCAGCTCCTGAAGTTAAGGAGACATTTATTATGTTCAACATAGGAGGGCGAAGCACAGGAAGCAGCTTTCAGTAGTTTAGTTGGAATGGGGTCCAGTAGACAGCTGTAAGGTTTAGAGGCCATGAATGTGTTGAGAAATACAGGATTAAAAAACTTGAGTGTCTCCATTGATCCGAGGTCCTGGCAGTTCGATGCAGACTTAGGACAACTGAGTTTTGGAGAAATATGCTTATTCAAAGTGAAGTCATTTGATTTCTAATGATCATCTTTTCATCAAAGAGGTTCATGAATTCATTACTGCTGAAGTGAAGTCCATCCTCACTTGGGGAATGTTGCTTTGTAGTTAGCTTTGCGGCAGTGTTACAAATACATTTGGGATTGTTTTTAAATCTCCTCAATCAGGTTGGAAAAGTAGGCTGATCGAGCAGCAGTGAGGACTTTTACGATATTACAGGGGCACTGTCTTTCCGAACTAGTCGGAAGACTTTCAATTTGGTGGAGTGTAATTTCCATTCCAAATTTCTGGATGCTTGCTTCAGGCCACTGGTATTTTTTGTATACCAGAGAGCTAGATTCTTGTGACAAATGTTTTTTTGTTTACAGCGGTGCGACTGCATCTAGGGTATTACGCAAGGTTAGGCTTAGATTCTCGGTTAGGCTGACTTCTGTACTCTATCGTCCTTGGGTAGGTGGGTGGACGGAATCTGGAAGGGCATCTATGGATCTTTGGGTTGTATGAGAATTTATGCGCGGCTTTTGATAATCTTTGTTTGGGGTCTGAGCTAATTATTTGTTGCAATTGCAAACGTAATAAGATGGTGGTCTGATAGTCCAGGATTATGAGGAAGAACATTTAGATCAACAATATTTCACAGGACAAAACTAGATCCAGGGTATGATTGTGGAAATGTGTAAGTCTAAAGAGGTTGGAGAAAACTCACTGAGTCGATGATGGCTCCGAAAAAACTTTTGGAGTGTGTCTGTGGACTTTTCCATGTGAATACTGAAGTCCAATAATCACCAAAAATGTGAATATTATTTGCCATGACTACATAGGAATTCAGGGAACTCAGTGAGGAATGCTGTATATGGCCCTGGAGGCCTGTAAACAGTAGATATACAAAGTGATTGAATAGGCTGCATAGACTTCACGACTAGAAGCTCAAAAGAGAAAAATGCAGACTTGTTTTTTGTAAATTGAAATTTGCTGTCATAAATGTTAGCAACACCTCCACCTTTGTGGGATGCGCGGGGGTTATGGTCACTAGTGTAACCAGGGGGAGAGGCGTCATTTAAAACAATAAATTCATCAGGCTTGAGCCATGTTTCAGTCAGGCCAATTACATCTAATTTACGATCAAAAACAGGTATCTTTTGGTTATTAACAGCTCCATGAACAATGAACTCAATATTTACATCTTACAGTTAAATGAGAAAATGAGGAAAAGGAATAAACCTCAATGTTTCTTAAATTTACAAAAGGCAGATCATTTTCCGCTAAACTAAATATAAGTGTTGATATCAGTTGGCAGGGGTCTTTACTTCAACATTGTGTTTTGATGTATTTCTAATACCTTTCATGACTTTTTCAGGTAGATGTTTGAACAATATATTCCTTCAGAAAGTATTCATATCGCTTGACTTAATCCACATTAAATTGTTATTTTTCTCACCCATCTGCATACAATACCCCATAGTGACAAAGTGAAAACATGTTTTTAGAAATGTTTGACAATTTATTGATAATGAAATATAGAAATATGACACCCCTGAGTCAATACTTTGTAGAAGCACCTTTGGCGGTGATTATAGCTTTGAGTCACCTTGGGTATGTCTGTATCAGCTTTGAGTCACCTTGGGTATGTCTGTATCAGCTTTGAGTCACCTTGGGTATGTCTGTATCAGCTCTGCACATCTGGATTTGGGGATTTTCTCAAGCTCTGTTAAGTTCGATGGGGACGGGCGGTGAACAGCAATCTTCATGTCTTTCCACAGTTTTTCAATGGGATTCAAGTCTTGACTTTGGCTGGGCAACTCAAGGATTTTCACTTTCTTGTTTTGAAGCCATTCCAGCACTGCTTTGGCTGTATGCTTAGGGTCATTGTCCTGTAGAAATCTTTGCCCCAGTCTAAGGTTTTTGTACTCTGAAGCAGCTTCGAATCAAGGATTTGCCTGTATTTGGATCCATTCATTGTTCCCTCTACCCTTACCAGTCTTCCAGTCCCTCCCGCTGAAAAGCATCCCTATAGCATGATGCTGCCACCAACATGCTTCATGGTAGAGATGGTGTTAGATGGGTGATGAGCTGTGCCTGGGTTTCTCCAGCCATAGCGCTTTGCATTCAGGCTGAAGAGTTAAAGTTTTGTCTCATCAGACCTCAGAATCTTTTGCCTTATGCTCTGAGTCTTTCATGTGCCTTTTTGACAACGCCAGGTGTGCTGTCATGTGCCTTTTTCTCAGGATTGGCTTCCATCTGGCCTCTCTCCCATAAAGCCCAGATTGCTAAAGTGCTGTAGAGACTGTTGTCCTTCTGGCAGGTTCTCCCAACTCAGCCAAGGAACTCTGTAGTTTTGTCAGAGGGATCATTGAGTTCTTGGTCACCTCCCTGACCAAGGTCCTTTTTGACCGGTTACTCAGTTTGGTTGGACAGCCACCTCTAGGCAGAGTCTGAGTAGTTCCATATTTTTTCAATTTCCCAAGAAAATTTCAACACTCAATAAATTGTTTTATACCCTTCCCCAAATATATGCATCATCAAAATTATATCTCAGAGATCTACGGAAAGTTCATTGGACTTTTTGGTATAGTTTCTGCTCTAACATGCACTGTTAACTGTGGGACCTTATACAGACAGGTGTGTTTCTTTCTTAATCATGCTCAAACTTTGGCCACAGGTGGACTCCAATCAGGCTGTGGTGATCTCAATGATGATTAAAGGAAATTGGATGCAACTGAGCTCAATTTGAAGTTTGATAGCAAAGGGTGTGAACACTTACATGTATGTGTCACGGATGACTAGGAGTGGAAGGTAGGAATCAGGTGCAGAGAGCAGAGGGTTCACGGAAAAATGCACTTTATTCCGGCACAAAATGGTCATGCCCCAAACACAGGGCGGAAAACACTGATCAACCTTAAACACAGGGTAACATGGTCCGGAGCACAATAACACCTCCGATTCAAAATGTGAACACAAAATAATCCCGCACAAACAAGGGCGGGCTTCACAAGCTTAAATAGGTAAGCAAACCAAGAAAACACAAGTAGTAACAGGTGCAACTCTCATTAGACTAAACTAACAGAAAGGGGAAAAGGGATCGGTGGAGGCTAGTAGGCCGGTGACGACGACCGCCGAGCACCGCCCGAACAGGCAGGGGAGCCAACTTCAGAGGGAGTCGTGACAGTATGTAAATTTGACTTTTCTGTATTTAATTTTCAATACATTTGCAAAAGTTTCTAGAAACATGTTTTCACTTTGTCATTATGGGGTATTGTGTGTAGATGGGAGAAAAAAACATCTATTTAATCCATTTTGAATTCAGGCTGTAACACAACCAAATGTAGAATAAGTCAAGGGGTATGAATACTTTCTGAAGTAACTGTATGCCTTAATTTCACCAAAAATATAGGTTATTTTGACACCCAATTTGACATGCTCCAATGAACTTCACAATGGTCCTCACGGGGTCCTTTTACATGGAAATGACCACCCATATTGTATGCTCACAACATTTTTAAAACTATTGTTTTATACTATTAAAATTGCTCAGAATATAGAGATTTTGCTTAACAAGTACAAACAAAAAGCTAAAAAAGCACATTAATTTTGAGCTGCCATATAAACCAAGCAGTGTAATTTATCAGGAGGGAGCATATTGATGCAACACATTAGTAGTAAGCTTCATAGACAGTCAATTTTGACAGGAGTCTTGGCCTGTCTCTTTGAACACTTTCTCTTTGTTTTTCTCCCTCCTCAGAGGAAAATGAAATATTCATTCTCTCTCTCTACCTCTCTCTCTACCTCTCTCTCGCACACACGCGCGCACACACACACATTCACACACACACACAGACACACATGCATTGGTTGCGAAATTGCATTGGTATTCAGTGCAAGGTTGTAGTTCCCACACTATGTCAGTCCTGATTAGCCAATAGACTTTCATGATATTTCAGGAATATCATATTATTAGTTCAGCACAAGACAAACCACCTTGCCTCTCCTGCCAAATTCAAAACCAAGGCGGCACTGAAGATGAGAGATTTGTTTTCGCAGCTAGCAAGCCTTCCATTGTTATTTTAAAAAGTTGAGGGTGTAAAATGTCATCAACAAAGAAAAATAAGGCAGATGTCCACTCATTTACTGCCTCTTGGACAAAGGAATATGGAAGGGCCAGGCTGTTTGCCCTCTTTGTTGTAAGACTGTTTGTTGGACATCAAGTACAGTGTCCTTTTGAAACGAGACATGAGACAAACCTCAAGGAGGAGGCGTACAAGGCTTAAGGTAATCAAGAGGGACATGTCCAGGTGTGAAAAGCAAAGCACTGTGTTTACAAATCTACACACAGTCAAAACTCCAGCTACAAAGGGGAGCTACAAATGTGCGCAGTGCATTGCTAAACCTTCATTTACTGATGGGGAATATGTCAAGGAGGTTTTCCTCAGTAGTTTGCAGGCTTGATTGCCTAACAAAGACACAATCATCTCAAAGATAAAAGACATGCCTGCGTCTGCCAGAGCTGTTGAAAGGAGCAGCAAACTGTAGAATTAAAAGATGCACTTGAGTTTACTGTGGCTCTTGATGAGAGTGTGGATGTGAATGAGATTCCATGTCTGGCAGTTGTTGCAAGATACTGTGACTCAGAGCAGGTACGTGAGGAGCTGCTTTGTCTATAACCCATGCATGGTATTACTAAAGGAGAAGATGTAAGCAAAAGCCTTCACAGATCATTTTGAGGAGAGAGGTGTCGATATGAAAAACATATTCGCTATTACTGACGGTGCCCCCGCTATGGTGAGGAAACACAAAGGATTTGCAAAAAGATTGGCCACTCTGTAGTTCTATTTCACTATCATTCACCAAGAGAATATGTTCCAAGATTTCAAATTCTGATGTAAAGTAAGTACTATGATGACTGAATGTACTTGTTGCTCGCTCATCTTTGACAAATAGTTTCGGTCATTGCTGGAAGAGATGGAATAAATCCACAAAAACTTGCCTCTTCACTGCAGTGTCAGGTGATTAAATGGAGGGAAGGTTCTGGAACGGTTTGTGGAGTGTTTGGATACGATTAAAGCCTTTCTGGCTGAAAAGGGCCAAAACTACCCAGAGTTTGAGGATGAGGATTGGCTTGTAAGAACTCTTGTTTCTTACTGACGTAACAGGTCACCTCAATGAGCTTAACCTGCGCCTGCAGGGTTCAGGCCAAACAGTGCTGGATCTGTTGGATGCATGGAAGGCATTCGTTGCCAAGCCAGAAGTCTAATCACGGGATATTCAAAGTGGAACTTTCCGCTACTTCAAGCAACTCAAAGGTCTGTCAACCCGACACACTATTGGTACTGAGGGAGCTGAAGTCCAAGTTCTCTGTCAGATTTCAAGACTTCAAGCAACATGGATCAATGTTTTCTTTTTTTCAGTGTGTTTCAGTGGATGGGGATGGGGATCGAGCTCAAGGCATCATCCCTTTCGTCATCAAAATTCATGGAGATGTGCAAAGAACTGGAAGGGACTGAGAGAGATCAGGGGGCCTCCATTATTCACCGTTGGGAGAGCCTGTCAGTGAAATTTGATTCTGAAGAAAGTTGCATGTGCAAATGCTTTCAGGATTTGGATCCACATACAATATCTATGTGAACAGATCTTTTCACACATAAAGTCAATCCAGAGCCCCTCAAATCAAATCAAATCAAAAATCCAATTTTATTTGTCACATACACATGGTTAGCAGATGTTAATGCGAGTGTAGCGAAATGCTTGTGCTTCTAGTTCCGACAATGCAGTAATAACTAACAAGTAATCTAACTAACAATTCCAAAACTACTGTCTTATACACAGTGTAAGGGGATAAAGAATATGTACATAAAGATATATGAATGAGTGATGGTACAGAGCAGCATAGGCTCTACAGTAGATGGTATCGAGTACAGTATATACATATGAGATGAGTATGTAAACAAAGTGGCATAGTTAAAGTGGCTAGTGATACATGTATTACATAAAGATGCAGTAGATGATATAGAGTACAGTATATACATATGAGATGAGTATGTAAACAAAGTGGCATAGTTTAAAGTGGCTAGTGATACATGTATTACATAAGGATGCAGTAGATGATATAGAGTACAGTATATACGTATGCATATGAGATGAATAATGTAGGGTATGTAAACATTATATTAGGTAGCATTGTTTAAAGTGGCTAGTGATATATTTTACATGCAGCCGGCTGACCACTGACCACTGACCACTGACCACTGGCCACTGACCACTGACCACTCAGAGGCCTGTGCGCAGCTCAAAGTCTTCAAATATGGCCAAGATATTGTGCGGCTCAGCGATGGAGAGCAGGGACAGGGATCACACTAAATCGGTAAGATGTGATTTTATATACAAAATTATATCATCTTGTAATGTTCATGACAGTAAATGTCAGCAAGTAGTAATGTAAACGTGTGTGTTTGTGTGTGTGTTTTGTGTGCCTATATTGAAATGGGACTGTTTCACAAAAATGCATGAAGGAGGAGCAATTTATACACGTTATTATTATTATTTTAGAATAAGATGTATAAATCATATTTCCAAGTTTTCTAATGAAATTTCCATGTATAAACAATCGGAAATGTCTGATAAATGCAATTGAAAACGGCAAAGAAGTGTCGTATCACAATGAAATCTTGTGATACGTTCAATCTTAATAAAACGCATCATAGGAATACTGTCCATAAATCAAAACCATAAATAAAACCAACATTTAAACATCTTTTACCAAACAAAATATACATATTAAACCACTAAATACAGGCCATCAAGTCACTATAAGGCCAACTTCAAATACCGACATCAAAATTAAAATGATCATCGCATTAAAACTGCTGACCACAACGGCATATGTTAGATAAATTAAAATCAAATCAAATTTTATTTGTCACACACACATGGTTCGCAGATAATGCGAGTGTAGCTAAATACTTGTGCTTCTAGATCCGACAATGCAGTAATATCTAACAAGTAATCTAACAAATTCACAACAACTACCTTATACACACAAATGTGAAGGGATGAATAAGAATATGTACATATAAATATATGGATAGGCAACGGCTGAACGGCATAGGCAAGATGCAGTAGAGGGTATAGAATACAGTATATACGTATACATGAGATGAGTAATGTAGGATATGTAAACATTATTAAAGTGCCGTTATTTAAAGTGACTAGTGATACATTTATTAAGTCCATTTATTAAAGTGGCCAGAGATTTGAGTCTGAATGTTGGCAGCAGCCGCTCTATGTTAGTGATGGCTGTTTAACAGTCTGATGGCCTTAAGATAGAAGCTGTTTTTCAGTCTCTCGGTTCCAGCTTTGATGCACCTGTACTGACCTCACCATCTGGATGATAGCGGGGTGAACAGGCAGTGGCTCGGTTGGTTGTTGTCCTTGATGATCTTTTTGGCCTTTCTGTGACATCGGGTGCTGTAGTTGTACTGGAGGGCAGGTAGTTTGCCCCAGGCAATTCGTTGTGCAGACCGCATTACCCTCTGGAGAGCCTTCCAGTTTTGGGTAGTGCAGTTGCTGTACCAGTCGGTGGTACAGCCCGACCGGATGCTCTTGACTGTGCATCTGTAAAAGTTTGTGAGTGTTTTAGGTGACAAGCCCAATTTCTTCAGTCTCCTCCCAACGTCAGTGGACCTGTTGGGGTGGTAAGCAAATTGGAGTGGGTCTAAGGTATCGGGTAGGGTGGAGGTGATATGATCCTTGACTAGTCTCTCAAAGCACTTCACGATGACAGAAGTGAGTGCAATGGGGCGATAGTCATTTAGTTCAGTTACCTTAGCTTACTTGGGAAGAGGAACAATGGTGGCCATCTTGAAGCATGTGGGGACAGCAGACTGGGATAAGGATTGATTGAATATGTCAGAAAAACATACCAGCCAGCTGGTCTGCGCATGCTCTGAGGACGCGGCTAGGGGTGCCGTCTGGGCCGGCAGCCTTGTGAGGGTTAACACGTTTAAATGTTTTACTCACGTTGGCCACGGAGAAGGAGAGCCCACAGGCTTTGGTAGCGGGCCGTGTCAGTGGCATTGTATTGTCTTCAAAGCAAGCAAAGAAGTTGTTTAATTTGTCTGGGAGCAAGACAACGATGTCCGCGATGGGTTGGTTTTATTTTTGTAATCCGTGATTGACTGAAGACCCTGCCACATAGGTCTTGTGTTTGAGCTGTTGAATTGAGACACTACTTTGTCTCTATACTGACGCTTTGCTTGTTTGATTGCCTTGCGGACGGAATAGCTGTTTGTATTCGGTCATGTTTCCAGTCGCCTTGCCATGATTAAAAGCGGTGGTTTGCGCTTTTAGTGTTGCGACGGATGCTGCAATCCATCCACAGTTTCTGGTTAGGGAAGGTTTTAATAGTCAACATCTCCGATGCACTTGCAAATAATCTCGCTCACCGAGTCAGCGTATACATCAACGTTATTGTCTGAGGCTATCTGGATCATATTCAAGTCCACGGGATCGAAGCAATCTTGAAGCGTGGAATCCGATTGGTCAGATCAGTGTTGGATGGACCTGAGCACGGGCGTTTCCTGTTTTAGTTTCTGTCTATAGGCTGGGAGCAACAAAATGGAGTCATGGTCAGGTTTGCCGCAGGCAGGGCAGGGGAGAGCTTTGTATGCATTGCGGAAGTTAGAGTAGCAATGATCCAGAATGATACCAGCTCGTGTCACACATTCGATATGCTGATAGAATTTAGGAAGTCTCGTTCTCAGGGTAGCTTTGTTAAAATCCCCGGCTACAATAAATGCAGCCTCAGGATGTATGGTTTCCGGTTTACATAGAGTCCAATGAAGTTCTTTCAGGGCCGACGAGGTATCTGTTTGGGGAGGGGGGGGGCTGTAACTATAATCAAAGAGAATTCTCTTGGAAGATAATGCAGTCAGCATTTGATTGTACGGAATTCTGAGAATGTTACAATCTCTGATGTCTCTCTGGAAGGCAACTCATGTCCTAATTTTGTCCACCTTGTTATCTAGAGATTGGACATTGGCGAGTAATATGCTCGGAAGCATGGATGGTGTGCTCTCCTTCTGAGTCTGACCAATAGGCAGCTCCGTCTGCCTCTCCTGCGGCGACCATGTTGTTTTGGGTCGACCTCTGGGATAAGATCTCATGTCCAGGGTGGAGGTCCGAACAAAGGATCTGCTTCGGGAAAGACATATTCCTGGTCGTAATGTTGGTAAATTGACATCTCTTTTATATCCAATAGTTCTTCCCGGCTGCATGTAATAACACTTGATATTTTCTGGGCTAACAATGTAAGAAATATTACAAAAAACAAATAACTGCATAGTTTCCTAAGGACCTGAAGTGGGGCGACCATCTCTGTTGGTGCCATCTTTCATACACATAATGCAATTGAACAAGAGGCATAACATCAAACTTTCAATCATCAAGGATGCATGCCAAACAAACTCAACCATACAATGGCGAAAATCAAGTACAATACAAAGATCTATAGATGTGTTTTAAAAGGAGCAAAGACAAGCTGGATTCAACACCTTGAACAGCACCTTGGTGCGGCTTCGCTCATCTGATGCTGGGAGCTAGGCCTATAGTTGAGCTCCGTGGTGCTAATGGACAGGCCTTTGTTTATCGAGCTATGGAATTCTTCCATTGGTAGGCAATTTGACATTCAATAGACACAATTTGTTGCAATGAACATAAAGCAGATCGTTAGAAATGGTAAGATAAATTGTAAATTGGCACTCAACACAAAAAAGGTTGCCGACACCTGGTCTAGGCTAATGTTAGCACAGTGTATTGCTAGCAGAGGCAAGTGCATAGTCAAGCTAGCTAAGAGAGAGAGTTAGCATCATCATGGATAGCAGAAAAGGATTCTAAAAGGATGTCAGAGCGAGAAAACAACATGATTAAAAAGGGAGGAAAATACATTTATTTAACTGTGAAGACGAACTTTGGAATGAAAAACTACTAAATGAGTGAACTTGAGGGTAAAGTGTCTGGCAATGTGACTGTGACTGAGGAAAATATTGCCTTGGCTGAGGACAATATTTAAGTGAGTGATAATCAGGAACCTATTGAGAAACAAAACATTTAGAAACAATGTGACAGTTTGATGAGGGTGTGGTGCAGTGGAGCTCATATATATTTTATTATTGTAAATTACATTGATGAGGACAAAATTGTTCCTACATTGTTTTGATGTTATGGGGCCAAAGACATTTAATTTACTACGCAGCCTGTTACACCCAGACAGGCCAAGTAATAAGACATATGGGGATATTGTAGAATTACTGACAGGACACTTTTCACTAAAGCCACTGGTTATTGCTGAAAGGTTCAATCAGGAAGAGGGAGAATCAGTCACAATGTTTGCTGCTGCATTAAATAAATTCTCAGCGCACTGTGAGGTGAATTATGTTCTGAATGAAACCATAAGGGACAGACTAGTATGTGGGCTACTGATTGAAGCTACACAAAAGAGACTATCGACTGAAAGTAATCTGACCTTGGCAAAGGCAATTGAAGTCAGTGTGTCCATGGAACTAGCTGCTAAAGAGGGTCAGCAGTTGAGTTCGTCAGGAAAAGGAAAAGTTGCAACTGAAAACCACACCAACTCGTTAGAGACAACGGACCGCAGCGAGTGTCCCAAGAAAGGGCCACATTCCTACAGGTGAATGGCCTACAGCACATCAGGTCTACACAGTATCATTCATTAACCAGTGGCTGGCGAGGAGGTTCGTACAGACCATGAAACATGCCTTAAAAGTGCCTCAGGGTAAAGGGACACTGCACCAAAGCTTGGACAGCTTCCCACTATCCTACAGGAACACGCATCACACAACCACCAAGGCTTTGTCTGCGTCGCTACTCATGAAGAGAGAGCAAAGCACAACCTCCAACCTACTCAAACCACCAAACGCAAAGGGGACAGTGTGAAGCCAACAGGAGAGTCAAGTCAAACGTCCTGAACTGAGAGCAAAGGACAGAGTATTCCATCCTGGACAGGGCCGGCTTAATGCAGGGGATTACCAAGGCCCAGGCCCGTGGAAGGCCTAAGAGGCAGCAAAAGAAAAAGGTTTTTAAAAAAGTAAAAAATAATCATATTAAGGAAATATATACTGTGTATTTTATCTCTAGAGTATATATTTTGTATTTTTTCAATGCAACCTGCCAACCTCAGGAAGACTCAGAAGCCCGCTCTCGATGAGTGTAGACAGCCTGCTGCTGCTGTTGCTCTGCTAATAACCAGATGGAGGAGGTGAGGAGGTAGGGACCACGTGGGTAACTGGGGAGGATTAATAAAAAAAAGTGATAAACTGCATAATAAATAAATGTGAATGGTCAATTGTGTGAGTCAGGGGGTCGGCTCAAGCCCGTAGAGGACCTATTATGCAAAAAAATATAATAATTATATAATTACATACACATTTTTTTATTTATTATAATATTTTTTTTATCCAACCACAGGAGCCCTCTCTCAATGTTCAAAATACACCAGAGAGCATAATTTAGCCACAGAGGATCAATAGTTTATTAAAATAAAATGTTTTATCACAAGCACATACAGGTATCTGCCAAAAAGAAGGAAACACCAACATTCAGTGTCTTATAAAGGTTTTGCGCCACCACGAGCTGCCAGAAAACTATCAATGAAATCTAACTTTAATGCACAAACATTAAATCAAATGCGCCGAATACAACAAGTATAGACCTTTCAGTGAAATGCTTACTTACAAGCCCTTAACCAACAGTGCAGTTCAAGAAGAGTTAAGAAAATATTTACCAAATAAACTAAAGTAAAAAATGTGCTGGGGTACAGGTTAGAGGTCATTTGTACATGTAGGTAGGGGTGAAGTGACTATGCATAGATAATAAACAGTAGCAGCTGTGTACAAAACAAATGGGGGGGATCAATGTAATAGTTCGGAGGCCATTTGAATAATTGTTCAGCAGTCTTATGCATATTATATAGGTGTTGGATTGCAGGAAGCTTGGCCCCAGTGATGTACTGGGCCGTACACCCTACCCTCTGTAGCAGTCAGATGCCGAGCATACCAGGCAGTGAGGCAACCGGTCAGGATGTGCTTGATGATGCAGCTGTAGACATTTTTGAGGATCTGGGGACACATGCCAAATTTTTTCAGTCTCCTGAGGGGGAAAAGGTTTTGTTGTGCCCTCTTCACAACTGTCTTGGTATGTTTGGAACATGATAGTTCTATGGTGATGTGAACACCAATGAACTTGAAATTCTCGATCTGCTCCACTACAGCCCCGTTGATGTTAATGGGGGCCTGTTCGGCCCGCCTTTTCCTGTTGTCCACAATCATCTCCTTTGTCTTGCTCACATTGAGGGAAAGGTTGTTGTCCTGGCACCACACTGCCAGTTCTCTGACCTCCTCCCTATAGGTTGTCTCATCGTTGTCGGTGATCAGGCCTACCACTGTTGTGTCATCAGCAAACTTAATGATGGTGTTGGAGTCGTGTTTGACCACGCAGTTGTGGGTGAACAGGGAGTACAGGAGGGGACTAAGTACATACCCCTGAGGGGCCCCGTGTTGGGGATCAGCGTGGCAGACGTGTTGTTGCCTACACTTACCACCTGGGGTCGGCCCGTCATGAAGTCCAGGATCCAGATGCAGAGGGAGGTATTTAGTCCCAGGGTCCTTAGCTTCGTGATGAGCTTCGTGGGCACTATGGTGTTGAATGCTGAGTCGTAGTCAATGAACAGCATTCTCACATAGGTGTTCCTTTTGTCCAGTTGGAAAAGGGCAGTGTGGAGTACGATTGAGATTGCGTCATCTGTGGATCTGTTGGGGCGGTATGCAGATTGGAGTGGATCTAGGGTATCCGGGAAGATGCTGTTGATGTGAGCCATGACCAACCATT
This sequence comes from Oncorhynchus gorbuscha, assembly GCF_021184085.1. Lineage (NCBI taxonomy): Eukaryota > Metazoa > Chordata > Actinopteri > Salmoniformes > Salmonidae > Oncorhynchus > Oncorhynchus gorbuscha. The sequence goes on along the minus strand of NC_060179.1, from coordinate 60,270,585 downwards.
CAAAGCACTTCATGGCTACCAACGTGAGTGCTTACGGGTCGGTAGTCATTTAGGCAGGTTACCTTCGCTTCCTTGGGAACAGGGCCTATGTTGGTCTGCTTGAAACATGTAGGTATTACAGACTCAGTCAGGGAGAGGTTGAAAATGTCAGTGAATACACTTGTCAGTTGGTCAGCGCATACATTGTGTACACGTCCTGCTAATCCATCTGGCCCCGCGGCTTTGTGAATGTTGACCTGTTTAAAGGTCTTGCTCACATCGGCTACTGAAACCGCTATCACACAGTCATCCAGAAGAGCTGGTGCTCTCGTGCATGCTTCAGTTTTGCTTGGCTCGAAGCGAGCACAAAAGGCTGTTAGCTTGACGGGTAGGCTCGTGTCACTGGGCAGCTTGCGTCTGGATTTCCCTTTGTAGTCCATAATAGTTTTCAAGCCCTGCCACATCCGACGAGCATCAGAGCCGGTGTAGTAGGATTCAATCTTAATCCTGTATTGACGCTTTGCTTGTTTGATGGTTCGTCTGAGGCGTCTGGATTAGTGTCCCGCTCTTTGAAAGCGACAGCTCTAGCCTTTAACTCGATGCGGATGTTGCCTGTAATCCATGGCTTCTGGTTGGGATATGTATGTACGGTCACTGTGGGGACAACGTCATCGATGCACTTATTGATGAAGCCGGTGACTGAGGTGGTATACTCCTCAATGCCATTGGATGAATCATGGAACATATTCCAGTCTGTGTTTGCAAAACAGTCCTGTAGCGTAGCATCCGTGTCATCTGACCACTTCCGTATTGAGCGAGTCACTGGTACTTCTTGCTTTAGTTTTGGCTTGTAAGCAGGAATCAGGAGGATAGAATTATGATCAGATTTGCCAAATGGAGGGCGGGGGAGAGCTTTGTATGCATCTCTGTGTGTGAAGTAAAGGTGGTCTAGAGTTTTTATTCCTCTGGTTGCACATGTGAAATGCTGGTAAACATTTGGTAAAACTGATTTAAGTTTGCCTGCATTAAAGTCTTGTTTGCTTATGGCCTTATAGAGTTGGTTGAGTGTGGTCTTCATGCCAGCATCAGTCTTTGGTGGTAAATAGATGGCTGTCAATAATATAGATGAGAACTCACTTGGTAGATAATGTGGTCTATATCTTTTCATAAGGTACTCTACCTCAGGCGAGCAATACCTCAAGACTTTAATATTAGACATTGGGCATCAGCTGTTATTGACAAAAAGACACACACCCCCACCCCTCGTCTTACCAGACATATCTTCTCTGTTCTGCCAGTACATTGAAAATCCCTCCAGCTCTATATTATCTGTGTCTTTCGTCCAGCCACGACTTGGTAAAACATAAGATATTACAGTTCTTAATGTCCAGTTGGTAGGATAATCATAATCATAGGTCATCAATTTTATTTTCCATGTTATTTTATTTATTAAATGTTAGCAAGTAGAATTGATGGCAGTGGGAGTTTACCCGCTCGCATACGGATTCTCAAAAGGCAGCCCAATCTGCATCCTCTTTTCCTCCGTTTTCTCACACAAATGACGGGATCTGGGCCTGTTCCCAGGAGAGCAATATATCTTTCTCACCGAACTTGTTAAAGGAAAAGTTCCCAGTTCTGATGTCCAAAAGTTATTTTCAGTCATAAGAGACGGTAGCAGCAACATTATGTACGAAATAAGTTTTAAAAATAAGTTATAAACAGCACCAAAAAATGAACAAAATAGCACAATTGGTTAAGGGCATGTAAAACGTTAGCCATCCTCTTCGGCGCCATCTTCCTTGGCATAGATTCTGCAAGTGAACCTAAACCATGCCAGGAAAATGCACACCATAACATATATAGTACTTTGTATGCCTTGTTGACTTAAGTGTTTTCTTTATTTTGGCAGTTACCTCTATGCCTACAGTTGGGAAGGCCACAGTTTGGGGCAGCATGCACAACAAATACTGTGTAGGCTACATCTTCTTGCGTTGTGGCCTTAGACATATATCCATAGAAGGATTTTGTTATCTCTTATCCTGGCAATTTGACTGTTAAACTCATGGGTACACTAGCAATGGATGCCAGTCCTGACTTGAATGGGAACTGCCAAATATGTATTAAAGATGAAATGGTTGTTTGAGGCTGTTGGTTTTCCAATTGCACATTTCAAAATACAATCGCGGGAAAAACGTACAGTTTGGAAAGCAAATGACTACTGCTGAAAAGAGAAGACTAATTTGTCTGTTGAATCAATAGATACACATTTTTCTCAACATCATCCAATTTGTAGCTAACAGCAGCACTGTTTTAAGAAATAGAGATGAGCTCATCGTCCATCAAGGTGAGTAGCCTATGGCTTCATTTTCATCATTAGGTGAGTCAGTGTGCCACAGAAAATTGTATTTAGTAGACTACTGTAGCCTATGATATATATACACTGTATAAATATTACCTCCTAATATTGTACAATCTGTGTCACTTCATTGGCCTGGGATATTGTTAGTTTGAATTCAAGATAAGATTGATCTCAGTTTGTCAGTGTCAGAGTAGCCACTCATTTAGGTCATTTGTGTGGTATTAAAAAAGATTCAGCTAATGTCTTCTGCCAAGTAAATTATGTAGAATTGTATGAAATGCGTTTTCTAATGTCACTTGACAAAGGTAGGATTATTATAAGGGGTCATTTTCTTCACAGTAAATGTACCACTCATTGGGAACTTCCTCAAAGGACCAAAGTGGATTCCTGCTACAGTCATTGCTTCTGTGTCCTACACTGTTCACACTGCAGAGGATGTCATCTGGAAAAGGCACACAGATCAGTTACTGTCAAGTAAAGCAACACAGACAGAACCACCAGTCGTGAGTGGTCCAGAACTGTTACTGGGTGACACCCTGACCCAGCAGTTGTCACCTAGGGACTGACAGTCTCATTCTCAGGTCACTGACTCAGCCCTACCAACACAAGTGTGTGACAAGAATGTGACACAGGCTACTCATGCCTACACCTGTGTCAACACCACAGTCTAAAGACATTGTTACTGAGTCACGTTGACGCTTGGACTTGTAAGGTTGTTCATTTTGTTGTTCATAATGGGTTCAATTGAAGTAGGTGGGGAGGAGATGTTATGTATTGGGGTTGTACTGCAGAGCATCATGGGTATTCTATGTGTCGAGATGTGACATTCTCTATAAATAGTTAAACTGATTCCGTCTCCCGTCTCATCATTATTGAATTGTTATAAAGACCTGGTTATGAAACCAAAGAGACATAACACCCAAAGGAAAAGAACAGCCAGACATGACAGTACCCAGCTATCACATTCGGTTCCTTCCCACTGGGCACAGACGTCAGTTCAATGACTAGTTTTGATTTTCATTTAGTTGATTTGTCAACTAACCTGAATTCAACATGAAACTAAAAAAATATTTACGTTAAAAGTTTGGTGAAATTGCCCTCAACTTGATGACTTTTTTCAAATCCAATCAGTTTTCCACGTTGATTCAACGTCATCACATAGATTGTTTGGTGTTGAAATTACATGGAAACAACGTTGATTCAACCAGTTTGTGCCCAGTGGGTTGGAAGTTGTGGGAATGTATGTTTTTGGTATCATATTGGTTGTGGAAAAGAAGCCATACGTTTCCTGACCAGTAAAACAGAATGTTTTTACTTTATTCTGAGAACAGAAGTGAACATTTAGACCAGCTTTGAAACGTAGATTTTTAGGGAGGTTCTGAAAACATTTGACTCTGGTTCCTTGAAAGTTTTCATTAACGCTCTGAGAACAGAAATGATAGGTTATTCGGAGGTTTATGAATAACTTCCTGATTCAATAAGACTTTTTTAATAACACTGCTAGCTTATTTGGTGTTGACTTTCTAGAACCCCAAGCATAGGCAGGACACATGGACATTAATCTCCTTAGGCATTAATCATGCAAACACATTTTTTTATTTATTGTGACACAGCACTATTGAGATTCAAACCTATAATCTTCTGTTCTCTATCCATGGAATTAGTCCACTGCGCCACCAGGATGGAGCCAGCGTGCCATGTTTTTTTTTACACATACAAAGCTGTTCATTTGAGTATATTCAAACAGACACCATTTCAAAGGAAACAAGCACTCATTAAGATCAGGTGTGGCCAATTAGTGGGCGCGGCCAACACACCTGAACACACTTAACGAGAGAGAGAGAGAGAGAGAGAGAGAGAGAGAGAGAGAGAGAGAGAGAGAGAGAGAGAGAGAGAGAGAGAGAGAGAGAGAGAGAGAGAGAGAGAGAGAGAGAGAGAGAGAGAGAGAACGAGAGAGAGAGAGAAGCAATAGAAAGCGGGGAAGGATTAAGAAATGGGGGAGAGAAATTGAGCTGGCTCTGTGTCCACACTCTGACCTCTTGTTTCAGTCTGGGAGACTGTAATGTGTGTTCTGATGGATGTTTTTTCACACTGACATGGGATCAGTCTTCGCTTCCCTGTGACATTCTTCTCAGCTTGCTACCCTTACCAGAGCTGGTCCTGGATCAGCCCTAAGGGACATCCACAGCACAGCAAGGTCAGAGAGTAAACACTGCACTGAACAAACCAAATGCAGCCAGCAAAGGATATTCTAGGCTACAGTAGGAGCCTGAAAATATTAGCTGGGGGGAATGAGTGGGGAGAAACCACTACAGGCTTGGCAACACATTTTAGAACAAGTTCATAATTATGTCTAATTTGCCCATTCATACTGCAAGTACATTTTTCTTAAATAAAAGAGGAAGGAAGTACTATTGTAATAGTTATTAGTCAACTGGTGTGACCCTAGACTGGTCTCATTGGATGCAGGTCAGGGCAAACTGACATAGTGTAGAGTAGACAAAACATCCTCCCTGTGCGTTTAGTGTATGTACATGTGTATACATGAATGTGTTTTGGCATCAGTACCCTAGCACCATAGATCTTGTATCACAGAAGCCATGAAGTAAAAATGTGCATAAGGTTTTCAGATCACCAAAACAAACCCGCTGGTTCAGCCTGCCATTTCCTCTATCCACTCCACTCTGCCTGTACACACCAATCAATGCCAATCTTACAGGAAAAGTACAGAATCCTCTTAACACACCAATCAATGCCAATCTTACAGGAAAAGTACAGAATCCTCTTAAAGTTATCAAAAATAATAGCATCTCCCTGTAACAGAATTCCTCTTTATAATTCTTGTAACGGGCAAAGGGAAGCCTGCTCTCACAGTACACTTTTAAGTGCAGCGCAGTGTGTGCTGCATTATTACTGCTAACCGTATTACATCAATATCCACACAGTAGGAATTTCCCTTTATGTGTGAGTGTGTGTGCTCCTTGACTGAGGCACACACACACACACACACACACACACACACACACACACACACACACACACACACACACACACACACACACACACACACACACACACACACACACACACACACACACACACACACACACACACACACACACACACACACAGCATATTTCTCAACACTGGAGCTCTCCAGGATTGACCCAGCAGGGCATTAGTGTGGCCTGGTGTGGCCTTTTGAATTGTGTTCACAGGAGGAGGCATAACGACGACGTAACAAAGGGGGACACATGACGTTGTTGTTGGAGGGATTAGTTTGTGTGTGTGTGTATTGTGTGATACAGAGATTCAGTTATTACATGCATTACAGCATTATACTCAGTAGTATAAACATTACTATTACGTTATAGCAATTCATTCATTACAGTTTTTCTCAATTGCGCGCATTTTTTGTAACAATGTTGTCAATTTTCAAAACAGAGTCCACAAGACACAGAACTCTGTGGGCTTTTTCTGGTTTTGACCCTCAACATGTCCCGTCTCTGTACCCGCCTGCCTGGCCACTCTGCCTGCCCCTGCCCCTGAGCCTGCCTGCCGACCTGAACCCTAGCCCCATCTATTAAACCATTGTTTATTCAAAATGTCTGCATCTACAGTGGGGCAAAAAAGTATTTAGTCAGCCACCAATTGTGCAAGTTCTCCCACTTAAAAAGATGAGGCATGTCATTTTCATCATACTTATTTTCCACCATAATTTGCAAATAAATAAATTAAAAATCCTACAATGGGATTTTCTGGATTTTTTTTCTCATTTTGTTTGCCATAGTGTACCTATGATGAAAATTACAGGCCTCTCTCATCTTTTTAAGTGAGAAAACTTGCACAATTGGTGGCTGACTAAATACTTTTGTGCCCCACTGTAGATCTTACCTTGATTCCTGATAGCATAGGCCTAAATCCACATCAAAACAAAGCTCTATAATGGAAGGTCACAATATAGGAGATGACTTAGGAGTAACCCAGAATTAAGTAGACGTAAACCAACTTCATTCTCTGCATGTCTGCAAAATAGTTTAAAAAATAACTATTAGACAGCCTAGATCAGGGGGTGTCAAACTAATTTTGTGCAGATGTATTTACTGATTGCCGGAAACAGTGAACACAATTGGACAAATTTATCTTCTGATGAAGATAAATAATACTGAAGATAATACTCTGTGAACATAGTTTGTTAACAAGAAATGTGTGGAGTTGAAAAACTAGTTTTAATGACTCCAACCTAAGTGTATGTAAACTTCCGACATCATCTGTACATGTAGGTAGAGATATTAAAGGGACTATGCATAGATGACAACAGAGAGTAGCAGTGGTGTAAAGAGGGGCGGGGGGGGGGGGGTGGCACTGCAAATAGTCTGGGTAGCCATTTGACTAGATGTTCAGGAATCTTATGGCTTGGGGGTAGAAGCTGTTTAGAAGCCTCTTGGACCTAGACTTGGCGCTCCGGTAACGCTTGCCGTGCGGTAGCAGAGAGAACAGTCTATGACTAGGTGGCTGTAGTCTTTGACAATTTTCAGGGCCTTCCTCTGACACCGCCTGGTATAGAGGTCCTGGATGGCAGGAAGCTTGGCCGTTCGCACTACCATCTGTAGTGCCTTGCGGTTGGAGGCCGAGCAGTTGCCATACCAGGCAGTGACGCAACAGGTGCTCAATGGTGCAGCTGTAGAACCTTTTGAGGATCTGAGGACCCATGCCAAATCTTTTCAGTCTCCTGAGGGGGAATAGGTTTTGTCATGCCCTCTTCATGACTTTCTTGGTGTGTTTAGACCATGTTAGTTTGTTGGTGATGCGGACGCCAAGAAACTTGAAGCTCTCAACCTGCTCCACTACAGCCTCGTTGATGAGAATGGGGGCGTAATCTGTCCTCTTTTTCCTGCAGTCCACAATCATCTCCTTTGTCTTGATCACGTTGAGGAAGAGGTTGTTGTCCTGGCATCACACGGCCGGGTCTCTGACCTCCTCCCTATAGGTTGTCTCATCGTTGTCGGTGATGAGGCTTACCACTTTTGTGTCATCAGCAAATGTAATGATGGTGTTGGAGTCGTGCCTGGCCGTGCAGTCATGAGTGAACAGGGAGTACAGGAGGGACAGAGCACGCACCCCTGAGGGACCTCTGTGTTGAGGATCAGCGTGGCGGATGTGTTGTTACCTACCCTTACCAACTGGGGGCGGCCCGTCAGGAAGTCCAGGATCCAGTTGCAGAGGAAGGTGTTTAGTCCCAGGGTCCTTAGCTTATTGACGAGCTTTGAGGGCACTATGGTGTTGAACGCTGAGCTGTAGTCAATGAATAGCATTCTCACATAGGTGTTCCTTTGTCCAGGTTGGAAAGGGCAGTGTGGAGTGCAATGGAGATTGCATCATCTGTGGATCTGTTGGGGTGGTATGCAAATTGGAGTGGGTCTAGGGTTTCTGGGATAATTGTCATGCCCTGACCATAGAGAGACGTTTTATTTATCTATTTTGTTAGGTCAGGGTGTGATGTGGGGTGGGCATTCTATGTTTGGTTTTCTATTTCTTTATTTCTATGTTTTGGCTGGGTATGGTTCTCAATCAGGGACAGCTGTCTATGTTGTCTCTGATTGGGAATCATACTTAGGTGGCCCGTTTTCCCTCCTTTCAGTGTGGGTTGTTGTCTTTGTTAGTGGCACTACAGCCGAAGTTAAGCTTCACGGTCATTTCCCTGTTTTGTTGGTGACATTTCTATAAATAAAAGGAATATGTACGCTCAACACTCTGCACTTTGGTCCAGTACTTTCGACGGCCGTGACAATAATGGTGTTGATGTGAGACATGACCAGCCTTTCAAGGCACTTAATGGGTACAGACGTGAGTGCTACGGGTCGGTAGTCGTTTAGGCAGGTTACCTTAGTGTTGCTGAGCACAGGGACTATGGTGGTCTGCTTAAAACATGTTGGTATTACAGACTCGGACAGGGCTAGGTTGAAAATGTCAGTGAAGACACTTGTCAGTTGGTCAACGCATGCTCGCAGTACACGTCCTGGCAATCCGTCTGGCCCTGCGGCTTTGTGAATGTTGACCTGTTTAAAGGTCTTACTCACATCGGCTTTGGAGAGCGTGATCACACAGTCTTCCGTAACAGCTCGTGCTCTCATGCATGTTTCAGTGTTATTTGCCTCGAAGCGAGCATAGAAGTAGTTTAGCTCGTCTGGGAGGCTCGTGTCACTGGGCTGCTCTCGGCTGTGCTTTCCCTTGTAGTCTGTAATGGTTTGCAAGCCCTGCCACATCCGACTAGTGTCAGAGCTGGTGTAGTACGATTAGATCTTAGTCCTGTATTGACGCTTTGCCTGTTTGATGGTTAGTCAGAGGGCATAGCTGTAAGGAGTGACGCCGGACAGGAGAAGCAGGTACGGGGAGTCAAACATTTATTAGGGAACAGACATAGAACAAGAACAGTGTCAGAACACAGATAACACAGACATATGACAATCAATCCGGAAGCAGGGAACAGAGCTTGGGAACAGACAGATATAGGGAAGGTAATGACACAAGTAATTGAGTCCAGTGAGTCCAATGAATGCTGATACGCATGACTGGGGGAAGGCAGGTGTGCGTACTGATGGTGGCTTGAGTGCGTAATGTTGGGGAGTCTGGCGCCCTCGAGTACCAGAGGAAGGAAGAGCGGGAGCAGGCGTGACAATAGCGGGATTTCTTATAAGCTTCCGCTCCTTGAAAGCGGCAGCTTTAGCCTTTAGCTCAGTTTCGGATGCTGCCTGTGATCCATGGCATGTACGTACGGTCACTGTGGGGACAACATCATCGATGCACTTATTGACGAAGCCAATTGGAGTTTTTAGGGAGTTTTTCCTAGCCACAGTGTTTCTACATCTGCATTACTTGCTGTTTGGGGTTTTAGACTGTGTTTCTGTACAGCACTTTGTGACATTAGCTGATGTAAGAAGGGCTTTATAAATACATTTGATTGATTGAATGACTGATGTGGTCAATTCAATCAATCCAATGCCATTGGAGGAATCTCGGAACGTATTCCAGCCTGTGCTAGCAAAACAGTGCTGTAGCTTAGCATCTGCTTCACTTCCTCGTAACTCATTGATTTTATTGTCCAAAGATTGCACGTTTGCTAGCAGAATGGAGGGAAGTGGGGGTATATTCGATGGCCTGCGAATTCTCAGAAGGCAGCCGGACCTTCGCCCCTCTTTCTCTGCCTCCGCTTCACGCAGATCACAGTGATCGGGGCCTGTTCCCGAGGAAGCAGCGTATCCGTCGGGTCGGGTTCAACAGAGTCGTGAAAGGAAAAAGAGGATTCTGCCAGTCCGTGGTGAGTAATCGCAGTCCTGATGTCTAGAAGTTATTTTCGGTCATAAGAGACGGTAGCGGCAACATTATGTACAAAATAAGTGAAAAAAACAAGTTACAAACAACACAAATAAGCGAACAAAATAACACAATCGGCTGGGGGCGTGTAAAACGTCTGCCATCTTCTCCGGCAACCTTTATTCCTCCTTACATTTGTATTAAAACATTTGCAAAAGGTGTTCTAAGATATGCAAGTCAGTTACTACAAAAATGTATTCACTCACAAAGAGTGTATGCTAAATGACATAACTGTAAACTGTAGCAAGAAAATTCTCAGAAGTTCTGTAAATGTATCCGAGCATATGATCACTGTTGTTCTGCTATCCATACATTTCAAAACAGATCCCTCCCCAAAGATGTACACGATTGAGAAAAACTGTAACTCTTTAATTCATTCACTGGGTAATTAATTATTATTATCGATTCAGGCTCGGCTGAAAGTACCAACTTTGTCAGAAAATAGCATTTGGTTCCCAGGAAAAGTGCAATGTCACTTATACCCCCCCCCCATCTCCCACCACCATTCTCTATTCTCTCTCTTTCAATCATCCCTTAGAGATTGAAATAGAGAGTTGCTGATGCTGATAATGTACAGTAGGCCAAAAACGTTGTTTTTTTGCTCCATGTTTTTTCTGCTCTCACACTCCTGGCCAGCCTATCACCTTTCCCCAGGGCTGTAGAAGGATACCCATCAGCGAAATCTGGCTCCTGCTCCTCTCCTTACACTAACACCACTGTATCAGCCCTTTGATCTAGTGAAATCTCATTGTGGGAACAAACACAACATTATACTTTTCTTTTACAATCCATTATCAAGCAGTAATATTCAACGAGGATGAGACCAAGAGGATGAGAAAGATAGTCTTCTATCTCAGATGAACTAACTCTTTTCCTATAACAGTCTATCTCTGTCACCATCTCCTTGCGTTCAAAGTGCCTTTTTTACACCAATTGTAGAAAACAGCTCATTGCCATTAAAGCAATGGGATCTGACATTTGGCCTGGGGAGAAAATGGCACTTGAGTGCTACTCTCACTGCCAGAGTAATCTGTAAGAAGAGTTGCCATGACTACCTTCACATCATTTCTGGCAAACAAGAGATTGAAGGCTTCTCAAATGAAGGGTTGGTGCACGCTCCACGCTTGAGTAGCAGTCGGAAAACTTAATGAAACACTAGTCTAGATGTGAAGCGATCCTTCTATTTTCTCTCTGTTTGTATGCAGTGCACTTGTGTTGTGTATCAAATTCTCATATGTGGTCTTAATATATGAAGCTGAGAAAGCTGAGAAACCATTCATTCCCCAGCTCTCAATTAGTTAAGACTCTTTTTGAGAGCTCAATGCCGTCTTCTCCTGTCCCAGAAATCGATTTGATACCCAAGGAGAGGAGAGAGAAAATCTGTAGATGAAGGACTTCAGAACATGAGTGTGTAAGAGATGGAAGGTCAGAATCTAAATGTATGAGAGAGGAGCAAGGGAGTAAAGAGAGGAGGATAAAAATACAAATCACCGTGACAGGGAGTCAGAGCCCACTGTATCAGACTCCATTTACTATTCATGGAAACGTGACACATCGTCCCTGCTAAGCGCAATGGATGGCCCTCACTCCAAAACCCATTCCATCCACAACCGCTAGCTGTTCAATCCTGAGTGTAATTGAATTTCTCAAAGTCGACCTGACTGCGAAGGAACAGCTTTATATCATTTGTAAGTGTACTTTCTGTGTCTGCAGCAGGAAAACACACGCCCGCACACGCACACACAGATACACACACACACACACAGATACACACACACACACACACACAGATACACACACACACACAGACAGATACACACACACACAGACAGATACACACACACACACACACACACACACACACACACACACACACACACACACACACACACACACACACACACACACACACACACACACACACACACACACACACACACACACACACACACACACACACACACACACACACACACACACACACACACAAACAATGTCCATGTTGTGTTACTTGAGACCTAGCCAAGATCTGTGTGTGTCTTCTATGTGGCTATATGTGCACTACATAAGGAATAGGGTGTCATTGTAGAAGTGTCTCTGTGTCCTGCTGGTGGTGTTCTGCTGGATGAATCATGATGGTGCAGCTCAGCCTGCTGAACATAATCCCTGACATGAAACCCAGTGCTGGAACATAATGGTATTTAAATGGAAGAGCAGAGGTGATCCCACTGATACTTAATAGACATTGTGAAACCCACATATTGTACATAGTCATAATCAAATGGGCTCAGCTTTTAAAGCATTAAAGACATTAAATATAATCAGACATTGACCTTGTTTATATTGGGCATTATATAAGGCTCAGTACTGAAGACATTACTTTAAATTCATGATAATGATAACTATGAGATTATACTGTCCAAATTCATTTGGTTCACAGGCCCATCTTCCATTCCTGTTCTGAATATCAAGGTTTTAGTGTTAGCCTCAGCTTATCTAGCCTGAAAGCTATTTCCAACTCTTTTCCCTGAGCCCACTGCTCAAACCTCTTCAAAACATGCATGTATTCAACAGAGACCCACGCATACAAGGGTGTGTATGTAGAGTCGAGCTGGGCAGGTATTAACAGTGCTTATATTAATGACATTCCTACTTCTTAGCAGAGGAGTGTGATGAGTGAGTACACACACACGCACGTATGCGCACACACACACAAACACACACACGTATGCATGCAAGCACACAAACTCCCTGAGCCCTGCCTCTCTCAGCCACAGAGTTTGTAAACAACTGGACAGGTTGATGTACCTCATGTATGACGGTGATCATGTACATTTCATTTGCCACATTTACTCAATTAGTCTCTCACATTTTAAAGTTCCATTGCTATCGCAAATTAAGAAACACTTCATAGATACAGGCAACCGCCAACATAATAGGGCGTTGGGCCACCATGAGCCAGAACAGCTTCAATGCACTTTGGTATAGATTCTACAAGTGTATGGAACTCTATTGGAGGGATGCAACACCAATTATTCCATGAGAAATTCCCTAATTTGGTGTTTTGTGGATGGTGGTGGAAAATGCTGTCTCAGAAGCTGTTCCAGAATCTCCCATAAGTGTTGAACAGGGTTGAGGTCTGGTGACTGAGACGGCCATGACATATAGTTTATTGTTTTCATTCTCATCAAACCATTCAGTGACCACTCGTGCCCTGTGGATGGGGGCATTGTCATAGCCATGGGAGCCAAAATAATGGGCAAAATAATGGTCTTCCCAGCATTTTTATACATGACCCTAAGCATGACGGGATGTGATTTGCTTAATTAGCTCAGGAACCACACCTTTGTGGAAGCACCTGCTTTCAATATACTTTGTATTTCTCATTTACTCCACTTCCATTATTTTGGCAGTTACCTGTAAAAAATATTGACAGTATGCTGACGATATTCTGCCTCATCATGACAAGTTTGAAATCATTGGGGGATGAGTATTGACATGCCAGACTAACTTCACAGACCTATAAAATGTCAGTGAGAGCAGGTGTTGTTCTGAAGTGTGAAAAGCAGTAAATTCCCGTGAGCCATGTAATCTCAGATTCTTATCATCAAAGACCATATCGGAATAATAATTATTCTAGAAAGTCCTTGCCCCTCCTAGGTATAAAGCATGAGTCAGAGAGCTTTTGGCTGTGTGAAATGGCACATATCACCAAAACTAGTAGTATTGGCTGATATGTTCCCAGGGTGTATCTTCCGTAACAAAGCCACAAAGTCAGCCCATGGCAAACAGATACACAACAGCAACCGAGACTCCGAAGAAAGGAGAAGAGAAGACAAGAGAAGTGTGGAGAAGAGAAGAAAGGGTTCACAGCTATGTGAAAAGGAGAAAGAAAAGTAATGTGTGCTCACTATGTGCTTTTAAACATCTACATGAAGCATGTGTTGTTTACCTCCAGGCAGAATTCACAACCAGGAAAACTGCACCACCTGAATGTCACCATGTTGTGAAAGATAACAACCAAGTAACAACCAAATAAACAGCCATTGTTTGGTGCACTGTGTAGTAGTTTTTCGATGCTTTGGTAAAGAAAGGCATTTTAGAGTATTTGGTCATCTCACTGCCTGAATGCTGCCTTGTTGTGGGAATAAAACCAAATAACAACCAAATAAGACAGTCATTTGTGGTATGTACTAATATACAGACTGTCCTTCTTTACTGTGGTCTTTTGTGGCCACCCTCGGTAGAGCCTGACGCTTGCAACACCCAGGGTTGTGGGTTTGATTCCCGCTGTGGCCACCCATACGGAAAATGTATGCACATATGTCTGTAGGTCACTTTGGATGAAAGTGTCTGCTAAAGGGCGTATGTCAAACACCAGACATACAAAAGTATGTATGTTTAAATGAGAGGATTTGGCTATTTCAGCCACACCCGTTGCTGGCAGGTGTATAAAATCAAGCACACAGCCATGCAATCTCAATAGACAAACATTGGCAGTAGAATGACCTTAATGACTTTCAATGTGGCACTGTCATATGAGAGTGCCACATTGAAAACAAGTCAGTTTGTCAAATTTCTGGCCTAAACCCTATCGAACGCCTTTTGGAATGAATTGGAACGCCGACTGCGAGCCAGGCATAATCGCCCAACATCAGTGCCCAACCTCATTAATGCTTGTGGCTGAATGGAAGCAAGTCGTAGCAATGTTCCAACATCTAGTGGAAGAGTGGAGGATGTTATAGAAGCAAAGGGGGGACCAACTCCATATTTATGCCCATGATGTTTGAATGAGATGTTCGACGAGCAAGTGTCCACATACTTCTTTTGTTTGTTTTTGTAGTGTATATACTTTATACTGTAATTTGTAGCATACAGATAGCCGTGATTCAGTATTTTGTCAACTCACAACCTGAATGCAGCCATGTTGTGGGCAAACAAGAACAACAACAGTATTGGCCTTGGTCTGTGTCCAACTGCTCTTGCAGTGTCTCTTCGTGGCTTCATCACACAGGATCCTCCCTGGTGGGACTCATCTCTCACCCCTACAGAGACCCAATCTGGAGAGAGAGGGGGAGATAGGGGGAGGGAGGGAGAGGGAGAGACTGAAAAAACATCAAAACATTTCCCTTTTTATCTACCCGAGACCTTATACTGAAGAGTGGTTGGTTTTTTTTTGCCTGAGGCAGCAGAAAAACATGTTGCTGAAAAAACAGACAGTCTACTATAAATTAATGTCAATCATATTATAATCAATTCTAATATTGTGTTGAATCGACAGCATGCTGCTTTTCCCAGACTACTGTCTGCCCTGCATTAACGTCCATCCCCTGAGTCGGAAAGGCTGAACAGATCAAGCATTTCTGAAACATTCTGTCCCCTTTTGTCTGGGTATTTGGGGCAGGATATACTATTCAGTCTCAGATCTGTTCCCCTCTAAAACACACCCTCCCTCCCCTGAACCTCCCTTTCCCCAACTGTATAATTCATTCATGCGGTGTTGTGTTTATTGTGCAAACCTAGAGCTCTGGAGTCCATGTTAGGTAAGAGTGGGCTGTGACGTCAAACACCTTAGGTCTAGCAGAGAGAGAGAGAAATAGCTTAAGCTCGACACAGCTGCTTTGTAAGAGCACAGAGCCACAGACAGACAGAGCTGGGCCATTGTGCAACAAAACCACTCACACAGTCCCACAGACCATGACCTTAAAACTAAGTTTCATCATAGGAAACGCTATAGCCGGTAGCCTAGGGAACTTTAGCCTACTGTTTAACAGTGAAAGGTTACACTCACACATAATATCCTATTTGCTAAGCAAGGACCCAATCTGCATCTTTTTCTCTAATGTCCATTCATTTCACAATATCCATTCCTCTCTTGCATTCCTAAGGCTTAGGAAAGAGAGTTCAGTATAACCCTGTAACTTCAGATAGGGGCGTATACAGTTCAGAGCGTGCTTCCCAATCAGTAGTCACAACAAGCCAAGGCATATCAAAATGTCATTGGAAAGCTCTACAGCCTGTACAGCCAATGATCCAAGGACATAAGTGAACCTCAGCCACCCGAGCCACGGATTGTTCACCTCGCTACCATCTAGAAGGCGGAAACAGTACAGGTGCATCAAAGCTGGGACAGAGAGACTGAAAAACAGCTTCTATCTCCAGGCCATCAGACAGTTAAATAGTAATAACTAGCCGGCCTCCGCCCAGTACCCTGCCCTGAACTTAGTCACTGTTACTAGCTGGCCACCACCCGGTACTCTACCCTGCACCTTACAGATTGCTGCCCTCAGTGATTTAAGAAAGTATTCACACCCCTTTACAAATGAATTAAAAATCAAAAGCTGAAATGTCGTGAGTCAATGAGTATTCAAACCCTTTGTTATAGCAAGCCTTGATGTGTTCAGGAGTAAAAATGAGCTCAACAAGTCACATAAGTTGCATGGACTAACTGTGTGCAATGATGATTACTTCATCTCTATACCCCACACATACAATTATCTGTAAGGTCCTTCAGTTGAGCAGTGAATTTCAAAAACAGATTCAACCACAAAGACCAGGGAGGTTTTTACAATGCCTCGCAAAGAAGGACACCTATTGGTAGATGGGTAAAAATCAAAATAAATCTGACATTGAATATCCCTTTGAGCATGGGGAAGTTATTAATTACACTTTGGATGGTGTATCAATACACCCAGTCACTCTGAAGAAAAAGCGTCCTTCCTAACTCAGCTGTCGGTGTGGAAGGAAACCGCTCAGGTATTTCACCATAAGGCCAATGGTGACTTTAAAACAGTTACAGAGTTGAATGGCTGTGATAGGAGAAAACTGAGGATGGATCAACAACATTGTAGTTACTCCACAATAGTAACCTAAATGACAGCGTGAAAAGAAGGAAGCCTGTACAGAATATAAATATTCCAAAAACATTCATCCTGTTTGCAACAAGGCACAAAAGTAAAACTGCACAAAATGTGGCAAAGAAATTAACTTTATGTCCTGAATACAAAGTGTTATCGTTCAGGCAAATCAAACACATCACTGAGTATCACTCTTCGTATTTTCAAGCATGGTGGTGGCTGTATCATGTTATGGGTATGCTTGTCATCGGAAAGGACTAGGGAGTTTTTAGGATAAAAAGAAGCGGAACAGAGATAAGCACAGGCAAAATCCTAGAGGAAAACCTGGTTCAGTCTGCTTTACAATAGACACTGGGAGACAAATTCACCTTTCAGCAGGACAATAACCTAAAACACAAGGCCAAATATACACTGGAGTTGCTTACCAAGATGCATTTGAATGTTCCAGAGTAGCCTTGGTACAGTTTTCACTTAAATCGTCTTGAGAATCTATGGCAAGACTTGAAAATGGCTGTCTAGCAATGATCAACAACCAACTTGACTGTACAATCCAGGTGTGCAAAGCCCTTAAACTTACACAGAACGACTCAAAGCTGTAATCACAGGTGATTCTAACATGCATTCACTCAGGTGTATGAATACTTATGTAAATGAGATATTTCTGTATTTCATTTATAATACATTTGCAAAAATGTCTAAAACCATGATTTTAGAAGTAACACAACAAAATGTGGAATAAGTCGAGGTGTATGAATACTTTCTGAAGAAACGGCACATAGTCATTGAACACTGGTCACTTTAAACATGTTTACATACTGTTTTACCCACTTCATATGTGTATTTATTTATATATATATATATGTATATTGTTTATTTAACCTTTATTTAACCTTTATTTAACTAGGCGAGTCAGTTAAAGAACATATTCTTACTTACAATACTGCACAGGAGGTTGGCGGCACCTTAACTGGGGAGGACAGGCTAGTGGTAATGGCTGGAGCAGTATGAGTGGAATGGTATCAAATACATCAAACACATGGTTTCCATGTGTCTGGTGCCATTCCAATCGCACAGTTCTGGGTATTATTATGGGTAATCCTCCCCTTAGCAGCCTCCTGTGATATACTGTATTCTAGTCAAGGTTCATCCTATATAACTACTGCTGTACACACATGTTGCATTGTTAGGTATTACTTCACTGTTGGAGCTGGAAACATCAGCGTTTCGCTGCACCTGCGATAACATCTGCAAAATATTTGTACGCGACCAAACACAATTTGATTTGAACAGAGCAAATTCCTACACGGTGACATATGTCCTTCCGCCAAACTGTCTGTGCACTACTTCTCCCTTTCTACATACTTTTTGGCACAACGTCTCACAACGCTTATTGAATTTCCGAAATAATCATGCACGCGCAATCTTCGGCCATAATTAGAGCAACTACAACAAATCATTGTCTCTGATATTTGAGTCAATATATCTAACCCGTTTCAGTGTCAGTTGGTTTGCTATTCAAATGAGTTTTCTTTGATTTACTACTTTCATTGTACATAAACCACCAAATAAGTTATTTATGTTCAGTATCTCAACAATCTTCATTCAACATTATGACAACAATATGTAGTCCCAATGAACATGAAAAGCTTACCACTACCGTAATAGACCCTTATTATTGACTGACTTGCAGAACCTACAATTGGAACGTAAGATGAAGTAGTTCGCGAATGACGAGAGACGAGTTTGGCCAATAGAATAGCGTTATTTGGTGTTGACCTCTGAGAGCCATATCACCGCCTACTTTATGTCCGTGGCGGAGTACAACCTATATAAACAAGTCAGTCCGCAATTTAAAGGGCAGAGTTGTAAAAACTCCCAGGCAGTAGGGAGTTAGCAATATCGCATTGATAACAGATATATTCAAAAACTTCAATTGACCTCCACATAACTCGACTGGAATAATCATTTAGATTTATAGTTACATCAGTAGATTTTGTACAAGAAGGAAGTAACCATCTCGTTATTTTGTTACGTTAGCAAGCCATTCAAGCCATCGGTCTCCAGACAGTGCAAGGACCTGATGTAAATTTGTTTAACTCTAAATGTAAGTATAATTATCTTCATCACTTCAATATAAGTCATTAGCAAGGCAGTCATTAAGCATTAGCTTGTCTCCAGGGATTTGACAAGCTAACGACCGCATTCTATGTCTTGTTTTGGTTGGGTAGCTAACGTTAGGTTGGTTAACGTGATAGCTACTTGCTAACGCGTTAACTTCTATAACTATCGATAGTGTGATCTCTAGATGGCTAGCTAGAAACTCATAAATCAGTCTAATTTAGGCTAAAATCCAGAACCAGCGTTTTTGCTACCTTGGTGGTACTTGAACAACCTTAAAGGATATTTGGGGCAAGCCAACACACCTTATCCTTTGAGCGTGAATCCCCTTCACTGTATTTATCAGGCAAAAACCTCCGGTATGCCAGCTGCAGTTTAGCCTACATCCCCTTCATATCCTGGTTGCGTAGCTAGCTAACCATTGCGTTAAAGCTAGCTAGCGACGTTATTGGTTGGATTCAAGTGAAGCGAGGCAAACTATGATAAGGATTTGGATTGGACTTTTTGACCATTCGTATAATCTCATATAGATATATCTAGTATTACCAGTCATTTTGATTAAAGGCATCTAGCTAGCTATGGTCGTGATCAGAAATTCAATGAGGATTACGTAACAAGTCTATCTGCTATTGCAGCTAGTTCAGCTCACCAGCTGCTCGCTTACATTCTAGTCAATGTTTGTGCCCGGTTTCTCCTGTTACCATCACTAACCAATATTATTCTTCCATCATATCAGATGATTTGGGGACGTGAGTGTATAATTTTCTCAAATAGATTATATCGGGTGAGGATACAATGTCTCGGATCATTTTGGCTAAATTGCTTTAATTGCGTTTAAAAGGGCCATGAGCCACCATTGTCCAGAGGTCAACTATGCTTGCCTTTAGTTGTCACTAATGCTAGAAAACCGCTGGGGGACACAGCCCTATTTATAACTTATGTTGTACAGCCTACATAGACACAGCAATGCGAATGGCTGAACTGTAAATTCAATCAGGCTTATAAGGCCAACAGCTTTCCAACTGAGCTAAAATAATATGCCATTTAGCGAACCATATCCAAAGGGACTTATTCATGCTCGCATACATTTTTATTTTTTTGTATGGGTGGACTCGTACATATTACTTGTATGAATATGCAGTTATAATATTGGACAGTAGATTTAGCTGTATAGCATTTTTTTTATTTTTTATGTTTAATGTCTTTTCCCTCTTATTCCAGGTTTAGGAACCCTACCCTGTGAAAGGAAGGATATTGTTTTCAGGAACCAGCACTTAATCAGTGTCCCTGTTTGGCCCAAACTGATTACCACTGCCTTGGAGGTTTTTGCAACACTCAGGAATACCAACTCCATAACGAAAAACAACCTGCCGCAACCGTGAAGCAGCTATGCAGCTTGAAATCCAAGTAGCCCTCAACTTTATTATTTCCTATTTGTACAACAAACTCCCCAGAAGGCGTGTGAACATCTTCGGTGAGGAGCTCGAGAGGCAGCTGAAGAAGAAGTATGAAGGTCACTGGTACACTGATAAGCCATATAAGGGCTCTGGGTACAGGTGCATCCATGTAGGGGAGAAGGTGGACCCTGTGGTGGAGCAGGCAGCCAAGGAGAGTGGCCTGGATATTGACGATGTCCGGAATAACCTCCCTCAGGAACTTAGTGTGTGGATTGACCCCTTTGAGGTGTCCTACCAGATTGGGGAGAAGGGGCCGGTCAAGGTGCTGTACGTGGACGATAACAATGAGAACGGGTCCGAGCTGGACAAGGAGATCAAGAACAGCTTCAACCCAGAGGCCCAGGTCTTCATGCCCATCAGTGACCCTATTGGGGCCTGTTCTGAGTCCAGCTCTCCCTCACCACCCTTTGGGCAGTCTGCGGCTGTCAGCCCCTCCTTCATGCCACGCTCCACCCAGCCTATAACCTTTACCACCGCCACCTTTGCAGCCACCAAGTTCGGCTCCACCAAGATGAAGAGCTCCGGCCGCAACAACGGTAATGGCAGCAACGGAGGAAACTGCAACAAGGTGGCCCGCACCTCCCCCACCAACAACCTCGGGCTGAATGTGAACACCCTGCTGAAGCAAAAAGCCATGTCCACCTCCATGCTCTCTCTGTACGGCCTGGGCCAGCAGCAGAAGGCCTCGGCACTCTCTCCTAATGCTAAGGAGTTTGTGTTTCCAAGCCTCCAGGGTCAGGGGAGCCCCAGTGGAGTGTTCCCCAGCGAGGGGGCACTCAGCCCGCTGCAGTACAACAATGCCTTTGATGTGTTCGCGGCCTACGGCGGTCTCCATGACAAGTCCCTCATGGATGGGCTGAACTTCAGTCTCGGCAACATGCAGTATTCGAACCAGCAATTCCAGCCGGTGATGGCTAACTAAAGATGAAACGATGACGTGATGTTATTTATGAATGACGACGGTGGCTCGAAGAGAAGGAAAAACACATGAAGAAGAACTGGACTTTCAAGGAAATCATGACGAGGGTCCTCTGAGGAGCTCTGTCTAGTCAGTGAAGCAGCATGTGCCCAAGGGTGTCTTTTTTTTTTTCCATTTTATTTTTTTCTACCCCCCCTTGAGTTTTTTTGCTTAAAGCTTGTTGTACAAATGCGTCCAAGCTTGGTTACTTAAATTCAACATGCATTGTGTTTCTCTTTTCCTTTTTGCCAACCAAGCACAATTTTTTTACTATGTTGGGAAAAACAAAAAATGCTCCGTAACATGAGAAAAAAAACAAAAATACAATCTTCAAGTTCAGGCCTCTTACAGTATTTTACAGGTGGTAAGACATGGCTAATTTTTATGAATTGGCACTACTACATGGGGTTACTTGGTCTTTTTCTAACTGTATAATTTAATTTAGTACAGAGTTTGTAAGATATCAGAGTATATTGTTTCTATGACATGGTATTGCATTTATATCTTTTTACTACTCCAGTGATCTGTGATGGCTGCAGCAGCTTTTCGTTATGTTTGTTTTTTTTAAAGATAAAGAAATCCATCTTTAAAATGCATCAAATATTCTAAAGATTGTGTACATAGTATTCCTTAGTGGTGGAATTCAAAGTGTACGAGTTGTATTTTCTGTTAAGAGTTGACCGATTTTGCTATATTATGGACAAATGTAATCGTATAAATTAATTTTGTACCAACATTGTGCAATACTTGATAAAAATACAGTATAAAAAAAGTATTTTGAGTCAGTGTCTTACATGTCAAGAGGGACAGAGTTTATATTAAGTTTGTATTAAAAATGCTTAAATTAAATGCTTGTCTTTTATTTTTTTTAATTTCATATTTGCACCCTGGTCTTTTTAATAAAATAAACTAGTCAATGTGATTTGTGGACATTGGATTTATTAAGGACAGGAAGCACACTTGCATTTATTAGACTCAAGCTCATTGGTCATCTTGCTACAAATAACTTATTACATGGGGGATTTATTTAGGCTCAACCAGCGCAAGGCCTGACTCCTCACTATGCCAGGGATGGTGTTGGTGTGTTCCATTATAGTAGTCCAGCAGTAAGGCTGATCATTTCACATCTACCGTCTGAACAACATTGGCTATTGGGCAAGCCTTGGCCCTGGACAGAAAGGCTAATGATAGCCTTGTTAGTTTAGAACCATATGTCTCATACCCAATGGTGGTTTAAGATAAAATGCACGAAGCTAATTGACAGAATGAATTGCCAGTTTATCTCTAAAACCATACCCAGAATCGACACTTCATATGGCCACTACTCCAATGTTGTGCATGTGAACTCCCAGGCTATTCATGATTATGGAACACTATGCATATGGCATATCAGTTCCTTCAGAGGACCCAAAGTCCATGCACATCACTGGGAAGCTTAACATGTGATTTGTGACAAACTGCTTGAGGGGCAATTTGTGTCACTTGTCAAATCAAAATTTGATTCCTCTCTCTCCCATCCAATCTTAAGTTTCCAAGGTTTGTTTTGGGACTCTTGTGTTACTTGGATTTTTAAGGGGGAAGTCTATCTACCGATACATTTACAAGTTCAGTGGAGGGAAGACGGGAGTTTTAAGCCCTACACTATAAGTGTGTAGATAAGGCTACACAGTAACACCTGCCTGTGTGTTGGCCTGAGATGTCATTAGACTATGGAGTGTCATGTAAAGTGAATTGGAGCTCATTTAAGGCTAGAACAGGCCAAACATTCACCATGGTTTAGTGCTTCAACAGCTTAACTCGCCAAACAGATAATCACATTTGCAATTCTGTATGTGGAAAACGTAGCAGCAGGGGAATATCTTGTGTTAATGCTTCAAAGACCTCCTACTCCTCTCCCTGTGAAGGGTCTTATGGTCTATTAGGCATGTGGACAGGCCTGTAATCATATGGCTTGGGTATTTCAACTCCCAAAGTGTGCTTTGTTAATGCAGCTTAAGTGTAAAGCCCACTTGTGAGAGGGCTCTGTGGAGGATTGAGATTACATTTTGTGGCATTCACTGAGCATGTTTGTGTGTGTGTGTGTGCGTGCGTGTGTGTGTGTGCACGTGTGCGTGTGTGTGTGTGCCTGTGTCCATGTTTGTCCACTTTTGCAAAACTAGTACAGAACTGTATCAACGTGACACACACGCATTTGAGTAAATAGAGCCACAGATGGTCCTGTGTCCCACCAGCTGGTCGTCTCCCAGGGTGTGTGATGTTGCCTTGCTGGGGCCCCATCTAGTCCAGGCCACAGTGTATTTTCACGAAAGATACCTCAGTTAATATACAGTGCATTCCTAAAGTATTTAGACCCCTTGACCTTTTCCACATTTTATTACGTTACAGCCTTACACTAAAATAAATGAAATAGTTTTTTTCCCTCATTGATCTACACACAATACCCCACGATGACACAGCAAAAACAAAAACTGAAATATCACATTCACATAAGTATTCAGACCCTTTATTCGGTACTTTTTGTAAGCTCCTTTGGCAGTGATTACAGCCTCAAGACTTCTTGGGTATGCCGCCCCAAGCTTGGCACACCTGTATTTGGGGAGTTTATACCACTCTGTCAGGTTGGATGGGGAGCATTGCTGCACAGCTATTTTCAGGTGTCTCCAGAGATGTTTGATCAGGTTCAAGCACAGGCTCTGGTTGGGCCACTCAAGGACATTCAGAGACTTGTCCTGAAGCCACTCCTGCGTTTCCTTGGCTGTGTGCTTAAGTTCATTGTCCTGTTGGAAGGTGAACCTTCGTCCCAGGCTGAGATCCTGGGCACTCTGGAGCAGGTTTTCATCAAGGATCTCTCTGTACTTTGCACCGTTCATCTTTCCCTCGATCCTGAATTGTCTCCCAGTCCCTGCTGCTGAAAAACATCCCCACAGCATGATGCTGCCACCACCATGCTTCACGTCCTCCAGACGTGACACTTGGCATTCAGCCCAAAGAGTTCAATCTTGGTTTCATCATACCAGAGAATCTTGCTTCTCATGGTTTGAGAGTCCTTTCTAAAAACCTGTTTGCGCTTCGTCATTATGGGGTGTTGTGTGTAGATTGATGAGGAACATTATTTATTTGATCCGTTTTAGAATAAGGCTGTCACGTAACAAAATGTGGAAAAAAGTCAAGGGGTCTCAATACTTTCCGAATGCACAGTAGATGTAATATAAGTGTTCCACGATGCATAAAATGCAACCTGTTCCTCAACCTCTTGTGAACTAGTGTTGGGTTATTGAAAATGGCAGAGATAGCACTGTCGATTCTATTTTTGTATATACAGTGCCTTGCGAAAGTATTCGGCCCCCTTGAACTTTGCGGCCTTTTGCCACATTTCAGGCTTCAAACATAAATATATAAAACTGTATTTTTTTGTGAAGAATCAACAACAAGTGGGACACAATCATGAAGTGGAACAACATTTATTGGATATTTCAAACTTTTTTAACAAATCAAAAACTGAAAAATTGGGCGTGCAAAATTATTCAGCCCCCTTAAGTTAATACTTTGTAGCGCCACCTTTTGCTGCGATTACAGCTGTAAGTCGCTTGGGGTATCTATCAGTTTTGCACATCGAGAGACTGACATTTGTTCCCATTCCTCCTTGCAAAACAGCTCGAGCTCAGTGAGGTTGGATGGAGAGCATTTGTGAACAGCAGTTTTCAGTTCTTTCCACAGATTCTCGATTGGATTCAGGCCTGGACTTTGACTTGGCCATTCTAACACCTGGATATGTTTATTTTTGAACCATTCCATTGTAGATTTTGCTTTATGTTTTGGATCACTGTCTTGTTGGAAGACAAATCTCCATCCCAGTCTCAGGTCTTTTGCAGACTCCATCAGGTTTTCTTCCAGAATGGTCATGTATTTGGCTCCATCCATCTTCCCATCAATTTTAACCATCTTCCCTGTCCCTGCTGAAGAAAATCAGGCCCAAACCATGATGCTGCCACCACCATGTTTGACAGTGGGGATGGTGTGTTCAGGGTGATGAGCTGTGTTGCTTTTACGCAAAACATAACGTTTTGCATTGTTGCCAAAATGTTTAATTTTGGTTTCATCTGACCAGAGCACCTTCTTCCACATTTTTGGTGTGTCTCCCAGGTGGCTTGTGGCAAACTTTAAACGACACTTTTTATGGCTTTCTTCTTGCCACTCTTCCATAAAGGCCAGATTTGTGCAATATACGACTGATTGTTGTCCTATGGACAGAGTCTCCCACCTCAGCTGTAGATCTCTGCAGTTCATCCAGAGTGATCATGGGCCTCTTGGCTGCATCTCTGATCAGCCTTCTCCTTGTATGAGCTGAAAGTTTAGAGGGACGGCCAGGTCTTGGTAGATTTGCAGTGGTCTGATACTCCTTCCATTTCAATATTATCGCTTGCTCAGTGCTCCTTGGGATGTTTAAAGCTTGGGAAATCTTTTTGTATCCAAATCCGGCTTTAAACTTCTTCACAACAGTATCTCGGACCTGCCTGGTGTGTTCCTTGTTCTTCATGATGCTCTCTGCGCTTTTAACGGACCTCTGAGACTATCACAGTGCAGGTGCATTTATACAGAGACTTGATTACACACAGGTGGATTGTATTTATCATCATTAGTCATTTAGGTCAACATTGGATCATTCAGAGATCCTCACTGAACTTCTGGAGAGAGTTTGCTGCACTGAAAGTAAAGGGGCTGAATAATTTTGCATGCCCAATTTTTCAGTTTTTGAATTGTTAAAAAAGTTTGAAATATCCAATAAATGTCGTTCCACTTCATGATTGTGTCCCACTTGTTGTTGATTCTTCACAAAAAAATACAGTTTTATATCTTTATGTTTGAAGCCTGAAATGTGGCAAAAGGTCGCAAAGTTCAAGGGGGCCGAATACTTTCGCAAGGCACTGTATCTCCTGCTTCTCAACCTTGATAGATGATAGTAGAGACAGTTCCATGGACTGGAACGTAATGTAATCGCAGACCATAGAGAGAACACAGTATTGTGTATCTGGCCTTTGTTGTGACTGTGTTGGCTTGACTTTGTGAATGAGAAGAGCAAGATGCAAGTTTAGCAAGTTCCTGGGTTATTGCGTTTGGCCATTGCAGCGTGACCATTGACCAATTACATGTAAAGTGGCTTACAGTCCAAAGATATCATATGGCACGTGCGTGCCATCACCAAACATCTTTCATTAAACATTACACAGTTTATTGGAAAACGAAAGATGAGAGAAAAATACTCCAGTGGTATTGAATGTTAAATAAATCCATAGCCGAGGCTCTTAATAAAACCGTGTTTGGCTGAGATTGAACCTCACTCCTTTTTCTGCTTTCAAGTGTTGCCAAGTCATTTCACTGTAGATCATCCTCTCAGAACCTGTTCTTATTCCACACCAGACAGTCATTCAACTTTTAAAAGCACCACAGCCCAGCAAAATTGAACAATAATCCATATTTCACGATGACTCGAGCTCAGGAAGAGCTGAGTTGAACACTAAATATGTTCTACCACAGCGGACTGTACTGTCTCCCTCTCTGACTCGCTCTCTCTCTATCCCATTCTCACTCTCTCCCTTTTTATTTATTTCGTTCTCTGTCTCTCTCTCTCTCTCTCATCCTCCATCCCCCCTCTCTCCATCTCTCCCTCTCTCTGTTTGTTTTGGTTTGCATACTGTACATAGTTGAAGGTTATGGTAACGAATGGGTGTCTTTGCACACATCAATAGGTTTAAATATAGAATGTACAGGCTCTTCTGCGTCACCATCAGAGGAGAATCCTCTCTCTCCCTCTGTGCATCCCTCTCTCTCCCTCCGTGCATCCCTCTCTCGCTCTGCTCTCCCTCCTTCCTTCCCTCCCTCCCTCCCTTGTGAGGGACTATCTGTATGCAAGTACTGTAGCTAGGAAACATTCTCCATGCACTTTCATATCACTCAGGACCAGATTTTACTTAACAAATGGATGTCTATTGTGAAGTACAACATAACTGGAGACTGCCTCCAAGATGGGCGCCTGTTTTCAAACGTAATCTACTCAGGTTCGTATACACCGTTTCGTGGTCACTGCCTTCTCTTTTACAAAGCTGATTATGCCTGTGAACTGGAGCAAGCACGAGCAGTGCGGACGTCATCACGCCATCCAGAAGCATGGCAGACATTGGATGAATATAACATTTTAATAGCTTCGGCTGTGAGTGATCGGAAAAATATTGGCCTCGAAGACAATTGCTGGAAAAATTCTATGGATATCTTTAGTACCCTAGCACTACACAGCTGATTGAAATAATCAAAGCTTGATGATGAGTTGGTTATTTAAAAGTAGGGTGGTTGTTCGGTTTGGATGGTTAGGCGTATACAGCGAACATCTAGCAATCCAAAGGTTGTGTGTTTGAATCTCATCACGGACAACTTTAGCAACTACCTACTACTTTTTAGGTAATCTGCAACTACGTTAGCTAACCCTTGCCCTAATCTTAACCCTAACATTAACCCATAACTCTAACCCCTAGCCTAGCTAACGTTAGCCACCTACTGTAGCTAACATTAACATTAGTCACCAAGCCACCTAGCTAACGTTAGCCACAGCAAATTGGAATTCGTAACATATCATACTTTTTTCAAATTCATATCATATGAATTGTAATATGTGACATACAGTATCATACAAAATGGATGATGGATATCCACAAATTAATACATACCACACGAAACATTTCCCCTGACTCCAGGTTGACAAAGGTGATAATGAAAGTGCCTTTTTTAGGAATTTCTAAATTTGACTTCTCTATGAGAATTGTCCTTTTTGCCTCCGCTTCAGCTAAACTACAGTACTGAAAGTGTCCTCTGAGCACAGTGGAAAGTGTGCTTCCAGACCTGAACCCTGACCCCTGTGAGTGTCCTTTCTGAGACCTTGGGTGGGTCCGCTATGCCAGCTATGTCACCCCCCTCGTTTTTGCCCTAGCACTACACAGCTGATTCAAATAAAACCAAAACCAAAAGGTGCACTCATTTACATTTTAGTCATTTAGCAGACACTCTTATCCAGAGCGACTTACAGTTAGTGCATTCATCTTAAAGCTAGGTAGGACAACAGCATGAATCACTCATAGTAAGTACATATTCCTTCAATAAAGTAGTTATCAGCTAACTATCAGATAGCTAGCCAGCCAGGTAAGTCACGGAGAAAAAAATAGCCATCTGGTTAGTCAAAATGTGAACAGTTTATTGTCCCTAGGCTACAGTTAAATGTCCTGAATAGGCCGTATCTGGCCTTCCACTGTAGTATCTGTCAGACAAGACGGCCCTTAGTATTTTCTGATTGCCTAGTCACTTTTACCCCTACCCACATGTACATACTTACCTCAATTACCTCAACTACCTCTTACCCCTCCTGCATATTGACTTGGTACAGGCAGTCCTTGTATATAGGCTTGTTTTTGTTTTTATTGTATTTTTTTATTTAGCAAATATTTGTCTTTTTAGCTCGGCGCTGTTGGGATTGGGCTGTTGGGAGTGAGCATTTCACTGTAAAGTCTACGCCTGTTGTAATCTGCGCATGCAACCAATACAATGTTATTTTATTTGATGTGTGGAATAGAGGGAGAGAGGGAGGGGAGGGAGAAAGGGAGGAGGGAGAGGGGATATTGAAAAGGGGTTTGTTTACAGTTTTCAGTCTGCTGTAGTCCTCTCTTCATCTCTCCACAGTCTATTTAGAGGACTATGCCTCTGCTCATCCTCTTCCCCACCACTCTCTCCCTCTGCCCTTCTCTCTTTCCATACCAGAGTCTATCCCTCTCCCTAGGCATCTGAAACTTTCTCTTGTATTTGATGTTCTTAGTCTGCTGTGTAATTTAATCTGAGTGATTCCCTGCAGCCGCAGTATCTCCCTCCCTCCCTCTCCTCTCCCTCTCTCTCTCTCTTTCCAACCATTCAGCCTCAGCTCTAATAATAGGATACCCAGGCAGTCTCCCCTCAAATCTCCTTGCCAGTGTATGTGTATGCTTGCGTTTCTCCTTGCCTCTGCATTAAGGCTTTGTTTGTTTTGGCCACTCAAAGCGCAGGCTAACTGCTAACTGCTAACTGCTAACTGCAATAGTTCAGTGATGTAGAGTATAGGGAGACTGATAAAACAGGAACCAGACCCCCTACATATTTTATGTTTAGTGTTGCTTTAACACATTATACGGTCTATACTTGGCATGTAGGTTTGTCACTTATGGGTGGCACAAATTGGGATATGGGGGAGGGGAATGGGCAGGGTATAGGCAAATGAAATACTGTCGTATTTACTATAGTTAAAAAGTGTTTTTGAGGACTGTAGTGGTTTTGCAGACATTAGTGCAGCATTTACTACAGTGCTTTTTTGGGGGTGGGGGGACGATACTCTAGTATTTACAATAGCATTCTACAGTATTCAACAGGCTTTTCTGTTATGACATCGCCAAAGATCCATCTGCCGGCCACGGCCCGCTAGCTTTCTGAATCTCCGTGTCTCCAGCTCGCCTAGCGCAGTAGCGACTACCAAACGGCACCCTGACTCACCTATTGCTACTCAGTAGACCCTATGATCATTCGGCTACTCATGCCTCTCCCTAATGTCAATATGCCTTGTCTACTGCTGTTTAGGTTAGCTATTATTGTTTGATTTCACTATAGAGCCCCCAGCCCTGCCCTAAATGCCTTAGATAGCTCTTTTGTTGCACCCTCCACACATGCGGAGACCTCACCTGGCTTAACTGGTGCCTCCAGAGACGCAACCTCTCTCATCATCACTCAATGCCTAGGTTTACTTCCACTGTACTCACATCCTACCATACCCTTGTCTGTACATTATGCCCTGAATCTATTCTACCACACCCAGAAATCTGCTCCTTTTATTCTCTGTCCCTAACGCACCAGACGACCAGTTCTTATAGCCTTTAGCCGTACCCTTATCCTACTACTCCTCTGTTCCTCTGGTGATGTAGGTTAACCCAGGTTAACCCAGGCCCTGTTGTCCCCAGCACCACACCTATTCCCAAGGTGCTCTTATTTGTTGACTTCTATAACCGTAAAAGCCATGGTTTCATGCATGTTAATATCAGAAGCCTCCTCCCTAAGTTTGTTTTATTCACTGCTTTAGCACACGTCGCCAACCCTGATGTCCTAGCCGTGTTAATATCCTGGCTTAGGGAGGCCACCAACAATTCTGAAATTTCCATCCCCAAGTACAACATTTTCCGACAAGATAGAACTGCCAAAGGGGGGCGGAGTTGCAATCTACTGCAGAGATAGTTCTGTCATACTATCCAGGTCCGTGCCCAAACAATTTGAGCTTCTATTGTCCACATTTCCAGAAATAAGTCTCTAACCATTACCACTTGTTATAGACCCCCCCCCCCCCAGCCCCCAGCTGTGCCCTGGACACCATATGTGAATTGATTGCCCCCCCATCTATCTTCAGAGTTCAAACTGTTGGTGACCTAAACTGGGATATGCTTAACACCCCGGCCGTCCTACAATCTAAGCTAGATGCCCTCAATCTCACACAAATTATCAAGGAACCTACCAGGTACAATCCTAAAACCGTAACCATGGGCAACCTCATAGATATCATCCTGACCAAATTGCCCTCTAAATACACCTCTGCTGTCTTCAACCAGGATCTCAGCGATCACTGCCTCATTGCCTGCGTCCGTAATGGGTCCGCGGTCAAACGACCACCCCTCATCACTGTCAACAGCTCCCTTAAACACTTCTGCGTGCAGGCCATTCTAATCGACCTGGCCCGGGTATCCTGAAAGAATATTGACCTCATTCCGTCAGTAGAGGATGTCTGGATGCTCTTTAAAAGTGCTTTACTCACCATCTTAAATAAGAATGCCCCATTTAAAAAATGTAGAACTAAGAACAAATATAGCCCTTGGTTAACCCCAGACTTGACTGCCCTTGACCAGCACAAAAACCTCCTATGGCGTACTGCATTAGCATCGAATAGCCCCCGTGATATGCAACTTTTCAGAGAAGTCAGGAACCAATATACACAGGCAGTTAGAAAAGCAAAGGCTAGCTTTTTCAAACAGAAATTTGCATCTTGTGTTAAATCAGAGGGCCTGTTCTCCGGACCTCTGGCAGTCTCTATGGGTGTGCCACAGGGTGCAGTTCTCGGGCCGACTCTTTTCTGTGTATACATTTACATTTACATTTAAGTCATTTAGCAGACGCTCTTATCCAGAGCGACTTAAAAATTGGTGCATTCACCTTATGACATCCAGTGGAACAGTATATATCAATGATGTCGCTCTTGCTGGTAATTCTCTGATCCACCTCTACGCAGAAGACACCATTTTGTATACATCTGGCCCTTTTTTGGACACTGTGTTAACAAGCCTCCCAACGAGGTTCACTGCCATACAACACTCCTTCCGTGGCCTCCAACTACTTTTAAAAGCTATTAAAACTAAATGCATGCTCTTCAACTGAATGCTGCCCTCACCCGCATGCCCAACTAGCATCACCACTCTGGACGGTTCTGACTTAGAATATGTGAACAACTACAAATACCTAGGTGTCTGTTTAGACTGTAAACTCTCCTTCCATACTCACATTAAGCATCTCCAATCAGAAATTACAGTTAGAATTGGCTTCCTATTTCACAACAACGCCTTCTTTACTCATGCTGCTAAACATACCCCCTTAAAACTGACCATCCTACCGATCCTTGACTTCGGCGATGTCATTTACAAAATAGCCTCCAACACACTACTCAGCAAATTGGGTGTAGTCTATCACAGTGCCATCCGTTTTGTCACCAAAGCCCCATATAATACTCACCACTGCAACCTGTATGCTCTCGTTGGCTGGCCCTCTACAAGTCTTTGCTAGGTAAAGCCCCGCCTTATCTCAGCTCACTGGTCACCATAGCAACACCCACCCGTAGCATGCGCTCCAGCAGGTATATTTCACTGGTGATCCCCAAAGCAAACACCTATTGGCCACCTTTCCTTACAGTTCTCTGCAGCCAATGACTGGATTTAATTGCAAAAATCATGAATCTGGAGACTTATATCTCACTCTCTAACTTTAAGCATCAGCTGTCAGAGCAGCTTACCGATCATTGTACCTGTACACAGTTCATCTGTAAATAGCACACCCAACTACCTCATCCCCATATTGTTAGCAATATTATTTTTGTTCTTTTGCACCCCAGTATCTCTACTTGCACATCATCATCTGCACATCCATCACTCCAGTGTTTTTGCTCAATTGTAATTATTTCACCACTATGGCCTATTTATTGCCTTACCTCCCTAATCTTACTACATTTGCACACACTGTACATATACTTTTTATATTGTGTTATTGACTGTACATTTGTTTATTCCATGTGTAAGTCTGTGTTTTGCTTTTGTCGCACTGCTTTGCTTTATCTTGACCAGGTCACAGTTGTAAATGAGAACTTGTTCTCAACTGGCCTACCTGGTTAAATAAACAATAAATAAAAATACTACACAATTCTACAGTAAGTATTGCACAAGATTGAGGGATGCTATAGTGTGTAGTATTTTACAGTATAATACAGTTTACTACAGAATTCTATAGATAAATGCTGTAGTATTCTGTCGTAAACTGTAGTAATTTGTCATGTGGGTTTCCTTGTCTCCTTCCCTTCATTTTGAGATAATTAGACAGACGAACACAGGTGGCTCAGTGGTTCCCTCGACCTAGAGCAGACCAACGTCAGGAAAATTCCACTCTGACTCATATACAGACCAGTGGAATTCCGGTCAGTCAGGGTGCTCCGAGGAATGTTAGGACCATCCATCACCATCCATCTGTTTTTCGTCTCTTTCTCCCTCCCTCTCTTTCCCCCTCTCTTTTTATTGGCTGAGGTGGGAAGAGATATGAGTTCAGGCATACTGAGAAGTAGGTAGAAGAGGTTGAAGTTGCCCCAACCTCTGGTCAAGTGTCAGATCGTATATATCACCCCTTAAAGGTTAAGGTACCAACTTAGTGGCCTTGTGGTTAGAGTGTCCGCCCTAAGGTTGGGGGTTTGATGCCCGGCCAAGTTATACCAAAGGCTCTCAGCGTTAAGGAGATGGATTGGGGGTAAGGCCCTGCGACAGACCGGAGTTGTGTCTAGGGGGGGGGTGCTTGTACATCAAGCTGACTCACGCTAAAGAAACAGGAGATAGGCTCCTGCCCTATGGGCTGTTCTGGCTCAAACAAAGCTTACTTGTCCAAGGACTACTTTTTTACTGGTTAGGGTTAGGATTGGTACTAGGGCTATCCTACCACCTGATCCTAGATCCTACCTCGAGTACTGAGAATTAGGTGTTTGAAGCATGAAAATATGTACTATTTTTGTCAGTGTCAAAGCAGTGTTGTTTCCCCATAGCCATGTTTCATTTATGGCTCAGATCAAAATAGAAACAGTGAGATGGTGAGTGCTGAGCTGAACTGTCATCCATCAACCTGCTGTGGCTGTGTGACTGTTGTATTGTGTTCAGAGAAGGAAGAGAGGAAGAAGGGGGAATCTGTGGTGCTGCAGCACTTAGAGCAGCGTTGGTTTCTCCTGCGTTTAAATATTTCAGCAGCACAGAGAGTAAATGGCAGTCTGATGTGCTGCTATACCATATTCACTAAAAGGTCAAGGTGGATGGAAAAATCCAACATCTGGGCTCGTTACCCACAGCTCAAGGAGGAGAATCTGTCTTTCTGCTTTATGGAATTAAGCCAGCCTCAGATAACTTTCAACTGTTAGTCCACAATAGTGGATCTTCTATTCCCTAATGTTTTGCCACCATTCGTAGCAAGTAGCTCTCTCTGATACTCACATGTAGGCCTAGTACTGTATCTATAATGGGTGGTTCCTTAAAGATAACAAAGGAAAACAAACGTAGATGTCATCTATGGAATGCTGAAACTCCTAGCACTAGCAAACATGACCAAATTGACACCCTCATCTATTGCCTTTTATAGCGTTACAGACATGCCTCTGGGAATATTTGTTCAGCACCTATATTCTTCAGATTCCTTCTAGGGCCAGCAACATTTGATGGCGTCATTTTAACATGAAACGCTCTGCCAGGTCAGTGCAGATGGCCATTGTGCTGTCTGACGTAGGGCAATGGGGACAGCAACAGAGAATACAATATGGCTCTGGTTTCGACACAGTCCTTGAAAGATGGATGTTTTTGGTTGCCATGGCTACTGTTGTATTCTTAAACAGCATGTAAGTAATAATAAGAATTATTACTAAAATGCAACGTTGATTTGGGTAAAATCCCTATTAAACTTGCAAACTTTCATAAACAAGTACTTCTAACTTGGAACCTCATGTACAAACACAATTTTTCCCCACATAGGTATACAATCTGGAATAATAAAGGCATAAAATCTGCTCTCATCCTTCTAGACCTATCGGCTGCCTTCGATACTGTGAACCATCAGATCCTCCTCTCCACCCTCTCTGAGTTGGGCATCTCCGGCGCGGCCCACGCTTGGATTGCGTCCTACCTGACAGGTCGCTCCTACCAGGTGGCGTGGCGAGAATCTGTCTCCTCACCACGCGCTCTCACCACTGGTGTCCCCCAGGGCTCTGTTCTAGGCCCTCTCCTATTCTCGCTATACACCAAGTCACTTGGCTCTGTCATAACCTCACATGGTCTCTCCTATCATTGCTATGCAGACGACACACAATTAATCTTCTCCTTTCCCCCTTCTGATGACCAGGTGGCGAATCGCATCTCTGCATGTCTGGCAGACATATCAGTGTGGATGACGGATCACCACCTCAAGCTGAACTTCGGCAAGACGGAGCTGCTCTTCCTCCCGGGGAAGGACTGCCCGTTCCATGATCTCGCCATCACGGTTGACAACTCCATTGTGTCCTCCTCCCAGAGCACTAAGAACCTTGGCGTGATCCTGGACAACACCCTGTCGTTCTCAACTAACATCAAGGCGGTGGCCCGTTCCTGTAGGTTCATGCTCTACAACATCCGCAGAGTACGACCCTGCCTCACACAGGAAGCGGCGCAGGTCCTAATCCAGGCACTTGTCATCTCCCGTCTGGATTACTGCAACTCGCTGTTGGCTGGGCTCCCTGCCTGTGCCATTAAACCCCTACAACTCATCCAGAACGCCGCAGCCCGTCTAGTGTTCAACCTTCCCAAGTTCTCTCACGTCACCCCGCTCCTCCGCTCTCTCCACTGGCTTCCAGTTGAAGCTCGCATCCGCTACAAGACCATGGTGCTTGCCTACGGAGCTGTGAGGGGAACGGCACCTCAGTACCTCCAGGCTCTGATCAGGCCCTACACCCAAATAAGGGCACTGCGTTCATCCCCCCTCTGGCCTGCTCGCCTCCCTACCACTGAGAAAGTACAGTTCCCGCTCAGCCCAGTCAAAACTGTTCGCTGCTCTGGCTCCCCAATGGTGGAACAAACTCCCTCACCACGCCAGGACAGCGGAGTTAATCACCACCTTCCGGAGACACCTGAAACCCCACCTCTTTAAGGAATACCTAGGATAGGATAAAGTAATCCTTCTCACCCCCCCCCCCCCCCTTAAAATATTTAGATATTAGATATTTAGATATTTAGATATATTTAGATATTTAGATATTATAAAGTGGCTGTTCCACTGGATGTCATAAGGTGAATGCACCAATTTGTAAGTCGCTCTGGATAAGAGCGTCTGCTAAATGACTTAAATGTAAATGTAAATGTAATAAAATACAAAACAATTCTTTATTTTTCCAGAACTGGTTTGACAACAGTATTATTTGGGTTAAACAATTATTGAATAATGATGGACAACTATATGATTATCCAGAACTTATTAGAACACACAATGTTACATTCACTCCTGAGGAGTATCAACTAGTTGTTAGAGCTGTCCCTAAAGGTACTATTCTTCTTTTAGGGGAATATAACAATACTCCAAGTGCAACTGTTGAGGATTTTGTAGCCTCAATACAATTAGAAGGAATTGACATTTTAAACTACAAATGTAATAACATGTATATAAGGACACGATGTCAATATGTTACTATTCCCTCTGCTAATGTACTGGAATGCAGCCCAAGGACAAGTGAACTGGAACAAAGTTCCGTTGTTGTCTGGTAAATATTGTATATCTAATAAGGTGAAAGAAGTATCATACAAACACATTCATATAATCTACCCTGTAAAGACCTTTATTATACACAGATTTAAAATAGATATTGATAACAAATGTGTATTTTGTGGTTGTGACCCAGAAACTCTTGACCATTTATTTTGGGACTGTTCTTATGTCAGAAGATTTTGGTTTAATATAAACAACTATTAATGTTCATTTGAAAGACTCTGATATTATGTTTTATTTTGAACCAAATGATATGGACCCTGATTTAACTTTCATTGTTCATTTGTTTCTCTTTCATGGAAGATTCTTTGTCCATAAAATGAGGTGGGCAGAGCACAAACCCCTCTTCACATTATTTAAGATGGAATTTATATATTATTTTGAAATGATCAGTAAATGTAAAAACAAAAAAGCAACACGCACCCTAAAAGTATTTAACAAATAGAAAAGGAATCTTGATATGTAACACCCCTGTCTATTAGGTTTATGTACTCTTGTTTCTATAGTTCTGTTTTTTTGTATTTGTTGTGTTAAAAAAAAAAAGAGTTATAATCGACATCATTCCGTGAGCAGAATCAAGGTATTCCAATGGTAATCAGTTATAATGGTCAAATTGTCCAGGACTAATATCATGTTTGATATGAAAGAGTACATTAATTTTCCAGCATTGATCCAACACATAACTTATAGTCATGCAGACCCACGGTCTGTGCAGCGTTGATGTGAAATTTAACAAGAAAACCTCAGGAGGAGTTGGTCTTCATAGCTCTCTGCTGTCAAAATTAGATCAATATGGAGTATGAATCTGAGATTGAGTTGGTAGTGATGACCTAGAGCGGTGAGCTGCTCTTAGACAAACAGATGTGTGGAATTTCAGATGGACCTGAGAAGGTAACGGAACGGCTGAAATGTTTGGAACTGTAGTTGGCTCTTCTTCTCGGGTCTCTCTCTCTTTTTCTGTCTTTCTCTCTCTCATTACTCTCTCACTCTGCTCTCTCTTTCTCCCTCTCACCTCTCGGTGCTTCAAGGATGTACACTGTACACACACACTAAATATAAACTTAATGTGCGTTCAAATTCAATGTTTATCACTTACAAGCTCAATTTAACATCCGTGGGAGTAGTTTGCTTCTATAAAAAAATATGCTGGAGAAGCCTGCATGCAAAACTGCCGCAACACAGAGTAACAGTCTGAAATTGCACGTTTAAATTGCACGTTTAAAATCAGCACTAATGCAGCAGTGGAATTCCAAAACAGACCAGATCAGAAATGCAACTGTAAAGTCCCTCTTCCAAAGTGTGTGAATGTGTCTGTCCTTCCAGCCTGTGTGTGTGTCCTTCAGCTCTGTGTCTGCGGATGCGTGTGTGCTCTTAATCGTTCCCCAGCGTTAAGACTCATTAGAGCACCAAGTCTTTCAGCCCAGGGTTCAAATCACCACCCAGACAGAAAGACCCATCGACAGGGGGTGGAGAGGAGAAAACTGATGTCATATCTTTTTCTCTGAGAATGTTTTTCAGTGTAATATTATTTTGTCTCCTGTCCGCATGTCTCATGTGCATTGGCCTTTTCTCCAGCAGGTTATTGGCTCTGTGTAATGGAGGATAGTTCATGCTTTGAAATCACCTGGTTGGCCACTGCATGGCTGCTAATGGTGTGTGTGCATATGTGTGTGTACTCCTACTCTGGACCTTGTCCTGAGCCAGAGGATTTGGGCTCT
Organism: Oncorhynchus gorbuscha; assembly: GCF_021184085.1. Lineage (NCBI taxonomy): Eukaryota > Metazoa > Chordata > Actinopteri > Salmoniformes > Salmonidae > Oncorhynchus > Oncorhynchus gorbuscha. The sequence continues at coordinate 60,232,642 of NC_060179.1, read as the reverse complement.
GCTCTCACCCATAGAATTAGGATTCTTGTCTTTCAACCGCTCTCCAGCTTCATCATTGCCATCTTTCTTTGTGACATGTACAGGTGGAGTCAGGTGTCACATTCAATTTGGTTCCCTCTGTGTAAAGGGTTCTACCAGGAACCAAAAAGGGTTATTCTATTGGGACAGCCGAAGAACCATTTTAGGTTCTAGATAGCATCTTGTAGGACGATTTACTCAACCTTTATCAGGAACAGAGGCCATTAAAACAGGATACAGAGACCTAGACACATGACCTCTAACCAGGAATTGTGTTCCATTACTTTGTTTCCTACCCTAGGATTTGATCACAGGGAGAGCAATGTCTTTTAAAGGCTATCAAAAATCCCCCTCCTTGTCTGACTGGTCTTACGTTATTGGTTTGTTTTGGTTTGAATAATGATGGAGTTCAGTACGCAGTTCAGTCAATATATTTGTGTGACCATATTTGTGACCATATTTATTTTTGTGTGACTATATTTGTGGGACCCAGGGTTTCAAACCTGGGTCCCCTGCACGCCACAAGTCTGTGTTATCGAACTAAACTTAAGCCTTGGCACGGGTGCTAAAACAAGTTCTCAGGTCTCATTTGTCATCACAGATTTACATATACAGTAAGACAATGTACACATACAATGTGCACTCAACGGACCTTAGCTAAGCAGAGTGCAGTTGCACCACCCAAGTCCACAATCTCATTATGTTGATTAACTTGTTTGTTTATGTGTGCTGGTTTTTATTGCACCGGTCTCGGTATAAAGTGACCTTGTTAGTTTATTGATGTAACGCTCTTCACGCTTTTATGGAGTGTAAAATGAATGAGCTGTCAGCTGTGTGTGTGTGTGTGTTTCATGCGTGGGGGCCGTGGAGTGCGCTGCCCTGCATTCTAAAGTAATGTCACATGCTGTGCAGACCAGCATGCATTGTGCTCAGAGTGGCTTGACGCCACAGACGGCATGACTAGCTGGGATCACCGTTTTGTAAAAACTCAGACAAAACTCCCAAAGGTTTAGATTAATAAGGATTTATAAAATCCATATTCAGCAATATTATTCAACATCACTCTATTTTATATGCATAATGTTAGTATTCAACAAAGCACATTTCATGTGGAAAAGTAAGAACTACATATGGTTTTAAATGATTAACTCTGCTAGTTTACTGCTTGAGGAAATACCAAAATGAAATCATAAAAACATGTAATTGCAATTACAATAATTGCTGCCACAATGAAACTATGTCTTAAAGGCAAAACAATAAAATGCTGAATAGATTACGTACTCTGTAGAAAACCATGTTTAATGCAGGAGATTTGGTACCCGTATGAATTAAACATTAGTGCACCTTGTTTATTCCCATCCTTCAACCACAACTCACTTTTTACATAATTTAATTCCGTTCCATCGCAGGCAGTGCATCTCAAAGCTTTTTAAATTAAGCCTTTTAAATTAAGGTTCTGGTGCATCTATAAAACAAAAGCAATATAGGTCAAAAGAGTCCATATTAACAAAGGAAATTGAAGGACTAACAGTACATATAGATAGCAATAAAAAAAACTGTACCAGAGGCTCAGAGTAAGTTAGAGGAAAGACTAAAAGAAATGGAGGAACCCAGTGTATGGAAATGGAAAGACCCAGTGTAATATACTATAAAAATAAAAACGAACTGGATGGAATATGGGGGAAAATGCATCAAATTATTTTTCAATCTTCAACATAGAAATGCTACCAACATTTTTTTTACTGAAACTTGTTACAAATGAAGTCACTCGTGATTCACCAAACAATATTTTGAAAGAGGAAGTAAAGCACTTTAAGAATATGTTTTATTTTCAGTCTCCTCCATCTCCACTAACCAAAGCTAATTGAATGGATTTTTCCTATTAATAATGTAAAATTAACATCTGTACAGGAAGCCTCATGTGGAGGCCAAATTACAGAGGAACCTCTAGATGCAATTAAAGCATTTACGTCCGGGAAAACTCCAGGGCTGGATGGCATACCAGTGGAAGTATACCAAACTTTTTTTTATATACTCAGAGGACCATTATTAGCATGTTTTAACCACTCATATATAAACGGTAGATTATCAGACACACAACAAAAAGGTCTAAATAAAGATCCAGTCCATTAAAAATTGGAGGTGTCTTTACACGTCAGTGTGTAAAATAGGAAATAATGGCTACATATCTGAACATTTTAAACTGTCAAGGAGTAAAACAAGGTTGTCCACTATCGGTATATCTATTTATTATTGCAAAAATGTTAGCTGTTGTCATTGTACATTCATGATTTATTTTCAAACCACAATTAGAATCCCCCCACAGCCTCAGAGGATCTGTCACGCCTTGGTCATTGTATCTTGTGTTTTGTTAATTGTTTGGGTAGGCCAGGGTGTGACATGGGTTTATATGTTGTATTTCGTATTGGGGTTTGTATTTATTGGGAGTGTGTATTATTAGGGGTGTGTCTAGTTAGGCTTGGCTGCCTGAGGCGATTCCTAATTGGAGTCAGCTGATTCTCGTTGTCTCGGATTGGGAACCGTATTTAGGCAGCCTGAGTGCGCGTTGTATTCGTGGGTGATTGTACCTGTCTTAGTGTTAGTCACCAGATAGGCTGTATTTGTTTCACTCGTTTGTTGTTTTCGTATTTTCAGTTATCTCATGTACCGCATTATTCTTCATTAAAAGTCATGAGTAACCTACACGCTGCATTTCGGTCTGACTCTCTACTAACAACAGATGAAGTTCATTACAGAATCACCCACCACGATTCACAGACCGAGCAGCGTGTGAACTGGCAGGATCTGAAGGTGGACGTTATGGACAACAGAAGCAAGGATTATACGACGTGGGAAGAAATCGACAGGTGGGCGGCCGACCCAGAGCGAGTGCAGGAGCCCGCCTGGAATTCCCTACAACAATGCGAAGAGGGCTATACACGTATGGAATCGAGAAGGAAAGCATTGCTATACAGAGCGAAAACCGAAGGTAAAGGGGGAAAGCGCAGAGAGAGAATGGCTGAGTCAGAGAATAGACCTGAGCCTACTCTCCCTGTTAATCGTGAAGAGCAGTTGCAATGGGAGAGACTGCATCATTTGGAGATTTGGACATGGGAGGAGGAATTAGACGGTCAAGGACCCTGGGAGCAGCCGGGAGAATATCGCCGTCCCAAGGAGGAAATAGAGGTAGCTAAAGCGGAGAGGCGCATGTATGAGGAGGCAGCACGGCGACGTGGTTGGAAACCGGAAAGTCACCCCCCAAAAAATATTGGGGGGGGCTAAAAGGAAGAATAGTTATGCCAGGTAGGAAACCTGCGCATACTCCCTGTGCTCACCGTTGGGCTAGAGAGACCGGGCAGGCACCGTGTTATGCTATGGAGCGCACGGTGTTTCCAGTGCGGGTGCAGAGCCAGCTGCGACACATACCAGCCCTTCCTATTGGCCGGGCTAGAGCGGGCATCGAGCCAGGTAAGCTTGGGCAGGCTTGGTGCTCAAGAGCTCCAGTGCGCCTACACGGTCCGGTCTATCCAGAGCCACCTCTACACACCAGTCCTCCGGTAGCAGCTCCCCGCACCAGGCTTCCTGTGCGTGTCCTCGCGCCAGTACCACCAGTTCCAGCACCACGCACCAGGCCTCCAGTGCGCCTCGCCTGTTCAGCGCAGCCAGTGCTTTTCTCCCCTCCTGCGCTGCCGGAGTCTCCCGCTTGTTTAGCGCAACCAGAGCTGTTCTCTTCTCCTGCGCTATCGGAGTCTCCCGCCTGTTTAGCGCAGCCAGAGCCTTTCTCCTCTCTTGCGCTGCCGGAGTCTCCTGTCTGTCCAGCGCCACCAGTGCTCCCAGTCGGCCCAGCGCGTCCAGTGCGCATCGCCTGTTCTGCACAGCCAGTGCTTTTCTCCCCTCCTGTGCTATCGGAGTCTCCAGCCTGTTCAGCGCAGCCATAGCCTTTCTCCTCTCCTGCGCTGCCGGAGTCTCCTGTCTGTCCAGCGCCACCAGTGCTACCAGTCGGCCCAGCGCGTCCAGTGCGCCTCGCCTGTTCAGCGCAGCCAGAGCTTTTCTCCTCTCCTGCACTGTTGGAGTCTCCCGCCTGTTTAGCGCAGCCAGAGCCTTTCTCCTCTCCTGCGCTGCCGGAGTCTCCTGTCTGTCCAGCGCCACCAGTGCTACCAGTCGGCCCAGCGCGTCCAGTGCGCCTCGCCTGTTCAGCGCAGCCAGAGCTTTTCTCCTCTCCTGCACTGTTGGAGTCTCCCGCCTGTTTAGCGCAGCCAGAGCCTTTCTCCTCTCCTGCGCTGCCGGAGTCTCCTGTCTGCTCAGCGCCGCCAGTCGGCCCAGCGTCACCAGTCTGCCAGGATCCACCAGAAGTGCCAGTCTGCCAGGATCCGCCAGAAGTGCCAGTCTGCCAAGATCTTCTAGATCGGCCAGACAACCTGAATCATCCAGGTCCACCAGCCAGCCAGGATTTACCGGAGCCTACTACCTGCCTGAGCTTCCTCTCAGTACTGAGCTTCCTCTCAGTACTAGGCTTCCCCTCTGTCCCGGGCTGCCCCTCTGTCCCGGGCTGCCCCTCTGTCCTGAGATGCCCCTCTGTCCTGAGATGCCCCGCTGTCCTGAGATGCCCCGCTGTCCTGAGATGCCCCGCTGTCCCGAGCTGCCCCTCTGTCCCGAGCTGCCCCTCTGTCCCGAGCTGCCCCTCTGTCCCGAGCTGCCCCTCGGTCCCGAGCTGCCCCTCGGTCCCGAGCTGCCCCTCAGTTATGTGGGGATCAGGGTGAGGACTATTAGGCCATGGTCGGCGGAGAAGGTGGATTATCCTAGGACGCGAAGGGGAGGAACTAGGACATTTATGGAGTGGGGTCCATGTCCCGAGCCAGAACCGCCACCATGGACAAACGCCCACCCGGACCCTCCCTATGCTCTTGAGGTGCGTCCCGGAGTCCGCACCTTAGGGGGGGGGGTTCTGTCACGCCTTGGTCATTGTATCTTGTGTTTTGTTAATTGTTTGGGTAGGCCAGGGTGTGACATGGGTTTATATGTTGTATTTCGTATTGGGGTTTGTATTTATTGGGAGTGTGTATTATTAGGGGTGTGTCTAGTTAGGCTTGGCTGCCTGAGGCGATTCCTAATTGGAGTCAGCTGATTCTCGTTGTCTCGGATTGGGAACCGTATTTAGGCAGCCTGAGTGCGCGTTGTATTCGTGGGTGATTGTACCTGTCTTAGTGTTAGTCACCAGATAGGCTGTATTTGTTTCACTCATTTGTTGTTTTCGTATTTTCAGTTATCTCATGTACCGCATTATTCTTCATTAAAAGTCATGAGTAACCTACACGCTGCATTTCGGTCTGACTCTCTACTAACAACAGACGAAGTTCATTACAGGATCTAGATACTTTTTCTAATCTCTGGATTAAAACAGTATTGATCACAAAAAAAAGCAACTTACATTACGTGTAGTTTACCAATAAAATTGTCTGACGGGATGTCGACAGACTCAGTATACATATCCCAAAAGACAGAAATGATCTCACTCCAATACATTTTTGTAGAAAGTTAGCAAAAAAGACAAGATCTCGCTACCGTGGAAAGGAAAATACCTGTCTATTTGTGGAATAATCGCCCTGATTAACTATTTAGTCATATCAGTTTTTGTTTATGGTTTTGTCTACACATTCAATTTAATTTGGAAGTGCAAGCTAGACAAAATTAAAAGGGCCTTTTTGTATAATGAATATGAATTCAGAGGGCAGAAATGATTAAATATGAAACCTCACTAAAGGCATCAGTCATAGAAAAGTTACTTAAATCCAAAATGGTTCTCTAGTAAATACGTATGCATGTCTCACCCCATGTTCAAGAATGGTGTTACGTCCGTCGTTTAATGAGTGAGACCAAAGCTCAGCGTGGATAGTGTTCATGATAATTTAATAATAATGAAGCACTGACAAAATATAAATAAACGTAAAGTTCTGCAGGGCCAGACAGCAACTGTGCAACAAAAAAACACACAAAAAACTGATCCCACAAACTCAGGTGGAAAACAGGCTGCCTAAGTATGATTCCCAATCAGAGACAACAATAGACAGCTGCCTCTGATTGGGAACCATACCCGGCCAACAAAGAAATAGAAAACTAGAATGTCCACCCAAATCACACCCTGATCTAACCAAATAGCGAAATAAACAGGCTCTCTATGGTCAGGGCGTGACAAATGGCCTATTTCCCTTTATTCAGATTACAACTGCTCACTTTCGGTTATCTGAAAATGAAATAATCTCCAAAATATCATAATGTTTTTAACAAGCCTTAGAAAGTTGGTTGCAATTTCAGTTTAATCCACCTGAAAATACAGAACAATAATGCAACAAATATTGTGGTTAAACTCAAATATACTAATTGATAAAAAAATATTTTCCTATAAAATGTTTTAAAAAGGTATAATCTTTGTAAATGATTTGATAAATAGGACTGTTGGAGTTATGTCACACATGCAGCTAACACAGACATATGGAAATGTCTGCTCTATCCAAAATTACAATCAACTAATTGCAGCATTACAGCAAAAATGGAAGAGGCAAGTTGTCTGTCAGCCCTGCATTAAAGACCAAAAATGGTTAAAGAAAATTGTGATAAATAAAAAATATATACCAGCTTCATTTAAGGACCAGAAAATTGACAGCTGTGCCATATATATTGTTGGGAAGAGATTTTCGATGTACCGATTCTATGGGAAGAGATTTCGATGTACCGATTCTATGGCACATGGTTTATGAATTGACACCCAAAACGACACCGGATTCAAAACTTAAAAAATTTCAATTTAAATTATTATACAGAATTCTTGCAACCAATAGAATGTTATATACTGGGGATACAATCTTCCCAGCTCTGCAGATTTTGCTGCGAGGAGGCAGAGTCATTGGATCATTTATTTTTGGTATTGTCCATATGTAGGTCATTTCTTGGTCAGAGGTCGAGGAATGGCTGAAGAATTGCAACATTATCTCAAACTAACGCAGCAGATAGCAATACTGGGTGATTTGAAAAGTCCTTGTCAATCGATCAATAATATAATAATTGTTTAAGCAAAAATGTTTATCTTTAATTTACAATCTGTAGAAACTATGAGAATAGAAAGGTTCACTACCTCCCACTAAAATATATGGCAAATAAAAATAAAACAATGAATGTTGTTAAGAGATAGATGGGAGGGGTTGAATGGAGCTGAAGGGTGGGACTAATAACAACAACATAACAAATGTAAAACATACGGGGTCTGTAAAATGTATATAGGTTCAAGACCTTTGTGAAAAAGCCCAGTTACAAATAGAAATCAAACTGGATGGACATCAGAAATAGAGGAAGGCCAGGACTAAAAACAAACTAAATATAACTATTGTAAAATAGATTGTGTCTGTAAAATGTGTACAGTATGTATAAGCTGAAGGTAGAAGCCTAAGGAATAACAAAGGTTCAAAGGTTATTCTAAAAAGAAGGGTCTATATGTATGTCTATGTATGTATGTATATACTGTATATATATGTGTGTATGTGTATGTGCAATTGAAGTCGGAAGTTTACATACACTTAGGTTGGAGTCATTAAAACTATTTTTTCAACCACTCCACAAATTTCTTGTTAACAAACTATAGTTTTGGCAAGTCGGTTAGGACATCTACTTTCTGCATGACACAAGTCATTTTTCCAACAATTGTTTACAGACAGATTATTTCACTTATAATACTGTATCACAATTCCAGTGGGTCAGAAGTGGGTCAGAAGTTTACATAAATTAAGTTGACTGTGCCTTTAAACAGAGTGGAAAATTCCCGAAATTGATGCCATGGCATTAGAAGCTTCTGATAGGCTAATTGACATAATTTGAGTCAATTGGAGGTGTACCTGTGGATGTGTTTCAAGGCCTACCGTCAAACTCCATGCCTCTTTGCTTGACATCATGGGAAAATCAAAAGAAATCAGCCAAGACCTCAGAAAAACAATTGTAGACCTCCACAAGTCTGGTTCAGCAATTTCCAAACGCCTGAAGGTACCACGTTCATCTGTACAAACAATAAACACAATGGGACCATGCAGCCGTCATACCACTTAGGAAGGAGACATATTCTGTCTCCTAGATATGAACGTACTTTACTGCGAAAAGTGCAAATCAATCTAAGAACAACAGCCAAAGACCTTGTGAAGAGGCTGGAGGAATCAGGTACAAAAGTACAGTGCCTTGCGAAAGTATTCGGCCCCCTTGAACTTTGCGACCTTTTGCCACATTTCAGGCTTCAAACATAAAGATATAAAACTGTATTTTTTGTGAAGAATCAACAACAAGTGGGACACAATCATGAAGTGGAACGACATTTATTGAATATTTCAAACTTTTTTTAAACAAATCAAAAACTGAAAAATTGGGCGTGCAAAATTATTCAGCCCCTTTACTTTCAGTGCAGCAAACTCTTTCCAGAAGTTCAGTGAGGATCTCTGAATGATCCAATGTTGACCTAAATGACTAATGATGATAAATACAATCCACCTGTGTGTAATCAAGTCTCCGTATAAATGCACCTGCACTGTGATAGTCTCAGAGGTCCGTTAAAAGCACAGAGAGCATCATGAAGAACAAGGAACACACCAGGCAGGTCCGAGATACTGTTGTGAAGAAGTTTAAAGCCGGATTTGGATACAAAAAGATTTCCCAAGCTTTAAACATCCCAAGGAGCACTGAGCAAGCGATAATATTGAAATGGAAGGAGTATCAGACCACTGCAAATCTACCAAGACCTGGCCGTCCCTCTAAACTTTCAGCTCATACAAGGAGAAGACTGATCAAAGATGCAGCCAAGAGGCCCATGATCACTCTGGATGAACTGCAGAGATCTACAGCTGAGGTGGGAGACTCTGTCCAAAGGACAACAATCAGACGTATAAAAAAATAAACATATCCAGGTGTTAGAATGGTTAGAATGGCCAAGTCAAAGTCCAGACCTGAATCCAATCGAGAATCTGTGGAAAGAACTGAAAACTGCTGTTCACAAATGCTCTCCATCCAACCTCACTGAGCTCGAGCTGTTTTGCAAGGAGGAATGGGAAAAAATGTCAGTCTCTCGATGTGCAAAACTGATAGACATACCCCAAGCGACTTACAGCTGTAATCGCAGCAAAAGGTGGCGCTACAAAGTATAACTTAAGGGGGCTGAATAATTTTGCACGCCCAATTTTTCAGTTTTTGATTTGTTAAAAAAGTTTGAAATATCCAATAAATGTCGTTCCACTTCATGATTGTGTCCCACTTGTTGCTGATTCTTCACAAAAAAAATACAGTTTAATATCTTTATGTTTGAAGCCTGAAATGTGGCAAAGGGTCGCAAAGTTCAAGGGGGCTGAATACTTTCGCAAGGCACTGTATCTATATCCACAGTAAAACGAGTCCTTAGGCGACAAAACCTGAAAGGCACCCCAGCAAGGAAGAAGCCACTGCCCCAAAACCACCGTAAAAAAGCCAGACGAAGGTTTGCAACTGCACATGGGGACAAAGATTGTACTTTTTGGAAAAATGTCCTCTGGTCTGATGAAACAAAAATGGAACTGTTTGGTCATAATGACCATCGTTATGTTTGGAGGGAAAAAGGGGAAGCTTGCAAGCCGAAGAACACTATCCCAAACGTGAAGCACAGGGGTGGCAGCATCATGTTGTGGCAGTGCTTTGCTGCAGGAGGGACTGTTGCATGTTACAAAATAGATGGCAACGCGAAGAAGGAAAATTATGTGGACATATTGAAGCAACATCTCAAGACATCAGTCAGGAAGATGAAGCTTGGTTGCAAATGGGTCTTCCAAATGGACAAGGACCCCAAGCATACTTCCAAAGTTGTGGAAAAATGGCTTAAGGACAACAAAGTCAAGGTATTGGAGTGGCCATCACAAAGCCCTGACTTCAATCCTATTGAAAATTTGTGGGCAGAACTGAAAAAGCGTGTGCAAGCAAGGAGGCCTACAAACCTGACTCAGTTACACCAGCTCTGTAAGGAGGAATGGGCCAAAATTCAACTAACTTGTGGGAAGCTTGTGGAAGGCTACCCAAAACATTTGACCCAAGTTAAACAATTTAAAGGCAATGCTACCAAATACGAATTGAGTGTATGTAAACTTCTGACCCACTGGGAATGTGATGAAAGAAATAAAAGCTGAAATAAATCATTCTCTCTACAATTATTCTGACATTTCACATTCTTAAAATAAAGTGTTGATCCTAACTGACCTAAGACAGGGAATGTTAACTAGGATTAAATGTCAGGAATTGTGAAAAACTGAGTTGAAATGTATTTGGCTAAGGTGTATGTAAACTTCCGACTTCAACTGTATGTACACTACTGTTCAAAAGTTTGGGGTCATTTAGAATTTTCTTGTTTTTGAAAGAAAACACATTTTTTGTCCTTTAAAATAACATGAAATTGATCAGAAATAAAGTGTAGACGTTGTTATTGTTGTAAATGACTATAGCTTTTTAATGGAATGTCCAGAAACTCCAGATACTGAACCAGTCTAAAAGAAGGCCAGTTTTTTTGCTTCTTTAATCAGAATAACAGTTTTCAGCTGTGCTAACATAATTTCCAAAGGGTTTTCTAATGATCAATTAGCCTTTTAAAATGATAAACTTGGATTAGCTAACACAACGTGCCATTGGAACACAGGAGTGATGGTTGCTGATAATGGGCCTCTGTATGCCTATGTATATATTCCATAAAAAAATCTGCTGTTTCCAGCTACAATAGTCGTATACAACATTAACAATGTCTACACTGTATTTCTGATCAATTTTATGTTATTTTAATGGACAAAAAATATGCTTTTCTATCAAAAACAAGAACATTTCTAAAAGTGACCCCAAACTTTTGAAAGGTAGTGTATGTATGTATATGGATGTATATATTTACCCCCAAAATATATGGTGGGTTGGAAATAATGCAGACAATTACATTGATGGAAGCAACAATCTATCCTCAATATTAGAGCGGATCCACCCCCTAAACCAATCTAAATAATATTTTTTAAATATATTTTTTAAATAGATTCTGTTGCATCTCATTGTGAAGAAAAAGTAACATAGGACCATTTCACTTCCTTGTTGTGGACCAATCGACAGTAGTCAGAACCCATCTAACCCGGTCAGGGTCATGTTCAGTCGGTGGAAAACCAATTGAAACGGAATGAAACGGTGATGTAGCCTACTATCTGAACTTGTCCATTGTGTTAAGTTGAGTTAGTAATTGAAATCACCTTTGTGGATGGAAAGTGATGTATTTGCATCTTTTCTATCACGGCAAGATTGAGATGACCTATTCCCTTGCCCCTTTATTTCCCATACCCCCCCTCTCTCGCATTCTCTCAAAACCTCTCTCTCTCACACTCTCACTCTTGCTCTCTTTCTGTGTGTGTGAGAAACTGGCTGTGTACCAGCTATTCAAGCTGGATGAATTACACAATAAAATGCACTATTCAACCCACACTCTTTTTTTTTACCTCTCTTTCTTTCTCTTCTTTCTCTCTCTCCTTCCATCCCATTTGTGAGGGAGATTTGGTCCATTGTGCAGAGGTGCTTATACAAGGTCATGGCCTCTCCATATGGCAGCAAGCAAGCAATCTGACAGGCCATTAATGATTACATGGAGCCTCACATCCGTTCTCTAACACAAAACAGAATACATTAGCATTCTTCTGTTCTAACATTAGTATTCTATCTGAACAGGAACATTTGTTCAGGGGCTTCTGCTGTTCAAGAGCCGTATAATGGATATTAGGCATGAGGAAAACAGGTATGCGTCATCAACGACGAGGCCCAATTTTTTTAGCGACGACCACTGTACAAAACCCTATGACTTTAATCATTAAACCCTCACTATAAACCCTCTCTCTGGCTAGGACATTATAGACAAACTCTGCGTGACTTTTACTGCTGAGGTAGGCCACCATCCCCCATCTCAGCCTGACCCCATTGTCCAGTGGCATAGGCCACTTCCCACCTCTATGTTAGGGACGAGGTTGCCAGGTTACTAAGTCAGCTGACCTGGTCAGCCAATCACAGGCCATATGTGGTGGAGTAACATCTCCATATTCCTGCCTGTTCTTTAGTTGGACACAGGGCTGCAGAGAGACAACAGGCTAGAATAACTCTGCACTACCTCACCACAGGACCCTTCCTACAAAGACAGGCCTCCCTCCACCCTGGACCTCCTAACCATGTGTAAGTGAGTGAACGCAGACAAACAAAAGGTGTGATGGGTCCGCACTCAAAAAGATGTTGCATAAAGCTTACTTCATTTTTGTTGTTTTACTGCATCAAGGATAGGGTACACAACGTTTCAGCTTTGCAGCCTTCTTCAGCGTATAGGTACAGTTTTATTTTAATTAAAAGCAGCATTTGTAAGGAACAACCGATGAGCAGCAGGTGCTTCTAATCAGGGTTGTCACTCATCTGCTAATCAGGGATGTGGCTTTTCTGGTCTACCTGTATACAAGTTAGTCACATAGAAATACACAATTATAGGTTATAGGAGCGGGTACAAAGGGAAATTCATGAATCAATTGACTTACAGTAATCGTCTGCTCACTTGGATACATTATATCAATTCATCAGATGGCTTGCCACAAGGACATCAGGCTCAGCCGTTCATAAATATGTGGGACTGACTCATAAACGACATGCAAAATCTAATATGGACAGTGTTCTTGTGTAACAGTCTAAATTTTGGCCTGTAGGAAGGAGCTTAAATCTAGTTACTTGTTATAACTGTGTAGAGATATAGAATTTAATATATATATCCACATGGCTTCGCTTTGGAGTAATTTGTTGTAATAATCAGCTCCTCTGCGTGGTGGATTAACTTTTTCGATCCCAACGCAACACAATTCAGTTAAAAAATGGTTTTGTTCTATAAAGTGTCTCGTAATTGGCTAGGTGAAATATTTTTGTGCGAATGACCATAAAACCACTCACTATACACTGTCACTTTCACGTAGTCCACTTCCTGTTTGCTGTGTGTGTGGCAATAAACATGTTCTGTACACCTGTCTCCTACTGGTCATTTCTGTCCTCCTACCAGGATGCTGGGACTGTTGCATCAATAATCTAAATCAGCGCCTCTATCTATCAGCGCCTCTAAATCAGCTCCTCTATCAGAGACAGCAACATGGTGGCGCTCTTTTAAAACCACTAAAGGTAAAGAAATCTTCAGAACGTTGGAAAGCCCATTCACTTACATCACAGGCTGGCTAACATTAGCTATGCATTATTTAACCGGGTAGGTCAGTTGAGAACAAGTTCTCATTTACAACTGCGACCTGGCCAAGATAAAGCAAAGTAGTGCGACAAAAACAACAGAGTTACACATAGGATAAACAAACGTACAGTCAAAAACAATAGAAAAATCTGTGTATACTGTGTGCAAATGAAGTAAGGAGGGAAAGCAATAAATAGGCCAATAGTGGCAAAGAAATGACAATTTAGCAATTTATACTGGAGTGATGTATGTGCAGATGAGGATGTGCAAGTAGAAATATTGGTGTGCAGAAAAACAAAAACAAATATAGGGATGAGGTAGGTAGTTGGTTGGATGGGCTATTTACAGATGAGCTGTGTACAGCTGCAGAGATCAGTATGCTGCTCTGACAGCTGACGCTTAAAGTTAGTGAGGGAGATATAAGACTCCAACTTCAAGGATTTTTGCAATTTGTTCCAGCCATTGGCAGCAGAGAACTGGAAGGAAAGGCGGCCAAAGAAGGTGTTGGCTTTGGGGATGACCAGTGAAATATACCTGCTAGAGTGCGTGCTACGGGTGGGTGTTGCTATGGTGACCAGTGAGCTGAGATAAGCGTTACCTAGCAAAGACTTATAGATGACCTGGAGCCAGTGGGTTTGGCAACGAATATGTAGCGAGGGCCAGCCAACGAGAGCATACAGCTCGCAGTGGTGGGTGGTATATGGGGCTTTGTTGACAAAACATATGGCACTGTGATAGACTACATTCAATTTGCAGAGTAGAGTGTTGGAGGCTATTTTGTAAATGACATCGCCGAAGTCAAGAATCGGTAGGATAGTCAGTTTTATGAGGGTATGTTTGGCAGCATAAGTGAAGGAGGCTTTGTTGCGAAATAGGAAGCCAATTCTGGATTTAACTTTGGATTGGAGATGCTTAATAATTTGAGTATGGGAAGGAGAGTTTAGTCTAGTCAGACACCTAGGTATTTATAGTTGTCCACATATTCTAAGTCAGAACCGTCCAGAGTAGTGATGCTAGTGAGGCGGGCGGGTGCGGGCAGCGATCAGTTGAAGAGCATGCACTTAGTTTTACTAGCATTTAAGAGCCGTTGGAGGCCACGGAAGGAGTGTTGTATGGCATTGACACTCATTTGGAGTTTTGTTAACACAGTGTCCAAAAAGGGCCAGATGTATCCAGAATGGTGTCGTCTGCTTGGAGGTGGATCAAAGAATCACCCGCAGCAAGAGCGACATCATTGATATATAAAAGAGTCAGCCTGAGAATTGAACCCTGTGGCACCCCCTTAGGGACTGCCAGAGGTCTGAACTCTATCTGAGACGTAGTTGGTGAACCAGGCGAGGCAGTCATTAGAGAAACCAAGGCTGTTGAGTCTGCCGATAAGAATACATTAATTGACAGAGTTGAAAGCCTTGGCCAGGTCGATGAATACGGCTGTACAGTACTGTCTTTTATCGATGGCGGTTATGATATCATTTAGGACCTTGAGCGTGTCTGAGGTGCACCCATGACCAGCTCGGAAACCAGATTGCATAGTGGAGAAGGTATGGTGGGATTCGAAATGGTCGGTGATCTGTTTGTTCACTTGGCTTTGAAGACTTTAGATAGGCAGTGCAGGATTGATATAGGTCTATAACAGTTTGGGTCAAGAGTGTCTCCCCCTTTGAAGAGGGGGATGACCGTGGCCGCTTTCCAATCTTTAGGAATCTTAGACGATACGTAAGAGAGGTTGAACAGACTAGTAATAGGGTTGCAACAATGGCGGCGGATCATTTTAGGAAGAAAGGGTCCAGATTGTCATGCTGGTGATAGAGGACCCAAAAGCGACTTAACAGAAACAGAGTTTATTCAAGTCCAAACAGGGAATAACAGAAATCCTCTAGTCTGTAGAGGGGAATAACAAGAGAAGCGGCCACAGACTGCAGGTCGCTTCGGGTAGGCGCAGGCCGTAGTTGACAGAGACACCTGCTCACACGCAGCATCTGATGAAGGCAAAAAACACGACAGGACAGGGCGAAACACAATCACAGCACGGTGAATACTAAACAAGGAACCGACGGGACAGGAACGGAACACAAAGGAATAAATAGGGACTCTAATCAGGGGAAAGGATCGGGAACAGGTGTGGGAAGACTAAATGATGATTAGGGGAATAGGAACAGCTGGGAGCAGGAACGGAACGATAGAGAGAAGAGAGAGCGAGAGAGTGAGAGAGGGAGGGGGAGAGAGAGGGATAGAAAGAGGGAAAGAACCTAATAAGACCAGCAGAGGGAAACGAATAGAATGGGGAGCACAGGGACGAGACATGATAATAAATGACAAACATGACAGTACCCCCACTCACCGAGCGCCTCCTGGCGCACTCGAGGAGGAATCCTGGCGGCAACGGAGGAAATCATCGATGAGTGAACGGTCCAGCACGTCCCGAGACGGAACCCAACTCCTCTCCTCAGGACCGTAACCCTCCCAATCCACTAAGTATTGGTGACCCCGTCCCCGAGAACGCATGTCCATGATCTTATGTACCTTGTAAATAGGTGCGCTCTCGACAAGGACGGGAGGGGGGAGGGAAGACGAACGGGGGTGCGAAGAAAGGGCTTAACACAGGAGACATGGAAGACAGGATGGACGCGACGAAGATGTCGCGGAAGAAGCAGTCGCACAGCGACAGGATTGACGACCTGGGAGACACGGAACGGACCAATGAACCGCGGAGTCAACTTACGAGAAGCTGTCGTAAGAGGAAGGTTGCGAGTGGAAAGCCACACTCTCTGGCCGCAACAATACCTTGGACTCTTAATCCTGCGTTTATTGGCGGCTCTCACCGTCTGTGCCCTGTAACGGCAAAGTGCAGACCTCACCCTCCTCCAGGTGCGCTCACAACGTTGGACAAACGCTTGAGCGGAGGGAACGCTGGACTCGGCAAGCTGGGATGAGAACAGAGGAGGCTGGTAACCCAGACTACTCTGAAACGGAGATAACCCGGTAGCAGACGAAGGAAGCGAATTGTGAGCGTATTCTGCCCAGGGGAGCTGTTCTGCCCAAGACGCAGGGTTTCTGAAAGAAAGGCTGCGTAGTATGCGACCAATCGTCTGATTGGCCCTCTCTGCTTGACCGTTAGACTGGGGATGAAACCCGGAAGAGAGACTGACGGACGCACCAATCAAACGACAGAACTCCCTCCAAAACTGTGACGTGAATTGCGGGCCTCTGTCTGAAACGGCGTCTAACGGGAGGCCATGAATTCTGAATACATTCTCAATAATGATTTGTGCCGTCTCCTTAGCGGAAGGAAGTTTAGCGAGGGGAATGAAATGTGCCGCCTTAGAGAACCTATCGACAACCGTAAGAATCACAGTCTTCCCCGCAGACAAAGGCAGACCGGTAATGAAGTCTAAGGCGATGTGAGACCATGGTCGAGAAGGAATGGGGAGCGGTCTGAGACGACCGGCAGGAGGAGAGTTACCCGACTTAGTCTGCGCGCAGTCCGAACAAGCAGCCACGAAACGGCGCGTGTCACGCTCCTGAGTCGGCCACCAAAAGCGCTGGCGAATAGACGCAAGAGTGCCTCGAACACCGGGATGACCAGCTAACTTGGCAGAGTGAGCCCACTGAAGAACAGCCAGACGAGTGGAAACAGGAACGAAAAGGAGGTTACTAGGACAAGCGCGCGGCGACGCAGTGTGCGTGAGTGCTTGCTTAACCTGTCTTTCAATTCCCCAGACTGTTAACCCGACAACACGCCCATAAGGAAGAATCCCCTCGGGATCAGTAGAAGCCACAGAAGAACTAAACAGACGGGATAAGGCATCAGGCTTGGTGTTCTTGCTACCCGGACGGTAAGAAATCACAAACTCGAAACGAGCGAAAAACAACGCCCAACGAGCTTGACGGGCATTAAGTCGTTTGGCAGAACGGATGTACTCAAGGTTCTTATGGTCTGTCCAAACGACAAAAGGAACGGTCGCCCCTCCAACCACTGTCGCCATTCGCCTAGGGCTAAGCGGATGGCGAGCAGTTCACGGTTACCCACATCATAGTTGCGCTCAGATGGCGACAGGCGATGAGAAAAATAAGCGCAAGGATGAACCTTATCGTCAGACTGGAAGCGCTGGGATAGAATGGCTCCCACGCCTACCTCTGAAGGCGTCAACCTCGACAATGAATTGTCTAGTGACGTCAGGAGTAACGAGGATAGGAGCGGACGTAAAACGTTCTTTAAGAAGATCAAAAGCTCCCTGGGCGGAACCGGACCACTTAAAACACGTCTTGACAGAAGTAAGAGCTGTGAGAGGGGCAGCAACTTGACCGAAATTACGAATGAAACGCCGATAGAAATTAGCGAAACCTAAAAAGCGCTGCAACTCGACACGTGACCTTGGAACGGGCCAATCACTGACAGCTTGGACCTTAGCGGAATCCATCTGAATGCCTTCAGCGGAAATAACGGAACCGAGAAAAGTAACGGAGGAGACATGAAAAGAGCACTTCTCAGCCTTTACGTAGAGACAATTCTCTAAAAGGCGCTGTAGAACACGTCGAACGTGCTGAACATGAATCTCGAGTGACGGAGAAAAAATCAGGATATCGTCAAGATAGACAAAAACAAAGATGTTCAGCATGTCTCTCAGAACATCATTAACTAATGCCTGAAAAACAGCTGGCGCATTGGCGAGACCGAACGGCAGAACCCGGTACTCAAAATGCCCTAACGGAGTGTTAAACGCCGTTTTCCACTCGTCCCCCTCTCTGATGCGCACGAGATGGTAAGCGTTACGAAGGTCCAACTTAGTAAAGCACCTGGCTCCCTGCAGAATCTCGAAGGCTGATGACATAAGGGGAAGCGGATAACGATTCTTAACCGTTATGTCATTCAGCCCTCGATAATCCACGCAGGGGCGCAGAGTACCGTCCTTCTTCTTAACAAAAAGAACCCCGCCCGGCCGGAGAAGAAGAAGGCACTATGGTACCGGCGTCAAGAGACACAGACAAATAATCCTCGAGAGCCTTACGTTCGGGAGCCGACAGAGAGTATAGTCTACCTCGAGGAGGAGTGGTCCCCGGAAGGAGATCAATACTACAATCATACGACCGGTGAGGAGGAAGGGAGTTGGCTCGGGACCGACTGAAGACCGTGCGCAGATCATGATATTCCTCCGGCACTCCTGTCAAATCGCCAGGTTCCTCCTGAGAAGTAGGGACAGAAGAAACGGGAGGGATGGCAGACATTAAACACTTCACATGACAAGAAACGTTCCAGGATAGGATAGAATTACTAGACCAATTAATAGAAGGATTATGACATACTAGCCAGGGATGACCCAAAACAACAGGTGTAAACGGTGAATGGAAAATCAAAAAGAAATAGTCTCACTGTGGTTACCAGATACTGTGAGAGTTAAAGGTAGTGTCTCAAATTTGATACTGGGAAGATGACTACCATCTAAGGCAAACATGGGCGTAGGCTTGTCTAACGGTCTGAAAGGAATGTTATGTTTCCGAACCCATGCTTCGTCCATGAAACAACCCTCAGCCCCAGAGTCAATCAAGGCACTGCATGTAGCACCGAACCGGTCCAGCGTAGATGGACCGACATAGTAGTACAAGATCTAGATGAAGGGACCTGAGTAGTAGCGCTCACCAGTAGCCCTCCGCTTACTGATGGGCTCTGGCCTCTTACTGGACATGAATTAACAAAATGTCCAGCAACTCCGCAATAGAGGCACAGGCGGTTGGTGATCCTCCGTTCCCTCTCCTTAGTCGAGATGCGAATCCCTCCCAGCTGCATGGGCTCAGTCTCAAAGCCAGAGGAGGGAGATGGTTGCGATGCGGAGCAGGGAAACACCGTTGATGCGAGCTCTCTTCCACGAGCCCGGTCACGAAGATCTACCCGTCGTTCTATGCGGATGGCGAGAGCAATCAAAGAGTCCACATCTGATGGAACCTCCCGGGAGAGAATCTCATCCTTAACCACTGCGTGGAGTCCCTCCAGAAAACGAGCGAGCAGCGCCGGCTCGTTCCACTCACTAGAGGCAGCAAGAGTGCGAAACTCAATAGAATAATCCGTTATGGACCGTTCACCTTGGCATAAGGAAGCCAGGGCCCTAGAAGCCTCCCTACCAAAAACTGAACGGTCAAAAACCCGAATCATCTCCTCTTTAAAGTTCTGGAACTTGTTAGAGCAATCAGCCCTTGCCTCCCAGATAGCTGTGCCCCATTCTCGAGCCCGGCCAGTAAGGAGTGAAATGACGTAAGCAACCCGAGCTCTCTCTCTAGAGTATGTGTTGGGTTGGAGAGAGAACACAATCTCACACTGCGTGAGAAAGGAGCGGCACTCAGTGGGCTGCCCGGAGTAGCAAGGTGGGTTATTAACCCTAGGTTCTGGAGGCTCGGCAGGCCAGGAAGTAACAGGTGGCACGAGACGTAGACTCTGGAACTGTCCAGAGAGGTCGGAAACCTGAGCGGCCAGGTTCTCCACGGCATGGCGAGCAGCAGACAATTCCTGCTCGTGTCTGCCGAGCATGGCTCCTTGGATCTCGACGGCAGTGTAACGAGCGTCTGAAGTCGCTGGGTCCATTCCTTGGTCGGTTCCTTCTGTCATGCTGGTGATAGAGGACCCAAAAGCGACTTAACAGAAACAGAGTTTATTCAAGTCCAAACAGGGAATAACAGAAATCCTCTAGTCTGTAGAGGGGAATAACAAGAGAAGCGGCCACAGACTGCAGGTCGCTTCGGGTAGGCGCAGGCCGTAGTTGACAGAGACACCTGCTCACACGCAGCATCTGATGAAGGCAAAAAACACGACAGGACAGGGCGAAACACAATCACAGCACGGTGAATACTAAACAAGGAACCGACGGGACAGGAACGGAACACAAAGGAATAAATAGGGACTCTAATCAGGGGAAAGGATCGGGAACAGGTGTGGGAAGACTAAATGATGATTAGGGGAATAGGAACAGCTGGGAGCAGGAACGGAACGATAGAGAGAAGAGAGAGCGAGAGAGTGAGAGAGGGAGGGGGAGAGAGAGGGATAGAAAGAGGGAAAGAACCTAATAAGACCAGCAGAGGGAAACGAATAGAATGGGGAGCACAGGGACGAGACATGATAATAAATGACAAACATGACACAGATTGTCTAGCCCAGCTGATTTGTAGGGATCCAGATTTTGCAGCTCTTTCAGAACATCAGCTGTTTGGATTTGGATTTGGGTGAAGGAGGAGCGGGGGGGGTTTGGGCCAGTTTTTGCGGGGGGTGCAGAGCTGTTGGCCGGGGTTGGAGTAGCCAGGTGGAAAGCATGGCCAGCAGTAGAGAAATGCTCTTGAAATTCTTGATTATCATGGATTTATCAGTGGTGACAGTTTTTCCTAGTCTCAGTGCAGTGGGCAGCTGGGAGGAGGTACTCTTATTCTCCATGGACTTTACAGTGTCTCAAAACTTTTTGGAATTAGTGCTGCAGAATTTCTGTTTGAAAAAGCTAGCCTTTGCTTTCCTAACTCACTGTGTGTATCGGTTCCTGACTTCCCTGAAAAGTTGCATATCGTGGGGACTTTTCGAATCTAGTGCAGTACACCACGGGGTGGTTTTGTGCTAGTCAAGTCTGGAGTGAACCAAGGACTATATCTGTTCTTAGTTCTACATTTTTTGAAAGGGTAATTCTTATTTAAGATGGTGAGGAAAGCACTTTTAAGGAACAACCGGGCATCCTCTACTGACGGGATACCTGGGCCAGGTCGACTAGAAAGGCCTGCTCGCAGAAGTGTTTTAGGGAGCGCTTGACACTGATGAGGGGTGGTCGTTTGACCGCGGACCCATTACGGGCACAGGCAATGAGGCAGTGATTGCAGAGGTAAATTTAGAGGGCAAGTTGGTCAGGAGGATATCTATGAGGGTGCCCATGTTTACAGATTTGGGGTTGTACCTGGTAGGTTCCTTGATCATTTGCGTGAGATTGAGGGCATCTAGCATCAGACACAGGTGGCAAAACAACCCATGCCATGGTGTGATGAGAGGAGAGGATACTGTGGAATGTAGGAGTCTAGCGTGACACACACAGTCTCACACACACACACACTGGAGCGTGCTCTACTAACACTAGCCCAGGCAGGTCAGGTATCAGTAGGTGTCATGTGAGGTAGGAAGTAACCAGAGAAGAGCAGGTTCAACAGATACCGGCTCAGGTCTCAGCTGTTTAGGTCAATGTTTCCACTCATGCCCCAGCCCTCCACTCAGACAGTACACCTGTTAGTATGTATTCAGGAACAGATGAATTCAGGTTGTGAGCCCTGGGGTTTCGTCCCATGTCAGTTTAGTATAACCTGAATGCATCAGTTTTAACACTGAGATATTCTTTGTCTTTAGTGATGCTAACATTTTAACATGTAACATTCCAGACCTGATAGACTGTTATTATTCTGGCTGTGACTGAAACATTTCACACCACAGTTCAACTGCAAGAGGCAATTAAGTACTAATTCACACTTGTTAATTTGAAAATCCAGAAGTCGCATCATGCGGAAAAAAACAACACACATACTGGCGCATGCACAAATATGCGTGTGTGTGGGTGTTTATGCCCGCGTGTGTGTCTGCCTGTGCGTGTGTGATGTAGTTGGGGGGGCAGAGCATGTCACATGCGAGTCCTTCACATAACCCTGTGTACTTTTTCAGGCTCCCCAAAATAGAACTGTACTTGTGTCGCCCCTCAATGCCTCGTTATTTTAAGGGTAGAAGACATAGGCTGCAGGGAGGTTCACACACTGTCTCTGAAGCCTCTATCCCTCAGTTCTTTCCTGCCTCGATTTACTCTTTCCTTCTACTTTCCCTATGTATCGATCTCTCACTCCCTTACACTTTCCTTTTTAAAATTCTCCTTCTCTCCCTTGCCCTTTCCTCGCTCGCTCCATATTTGCTGTAGCAGCTGGGATTTCTCTCTCTCTTTCTCCCTCCCTCCTCTCTCTCTCTCTGTAATATTAGCAGGCCAGTTGGCTGCAGTGTGATTAATTGGTGGATAGACAGACAGGCTTCTGGATGTAAACAGAGATGTTGTACCCTCCTGTTTTGTTTTCCTGCGTTGGGAGACCAGAACGAATCACAATGCAAACTGAACACTGAGCAGCAGGACACAGAACAGGTGCTTCAAGCCATACGCACAGTTGGTTGGGGATTCAATCTGATTGCGTGTGATAGTCAATGCGCCATTTAAAGGGTTAAAAGTACTCTCCGATTGAGCATCTGCAGCTTTTTACCGTGAACGCAATCTCCACTAATGCGGATGTAACACTGCCTTTATAAGCCACGATCGGGTTAAATCCCATTCTAGGAACACTGGATATACAAAAGAAACATTTTGTCTCTCTATGAGAACAATGATGGCTGTTAATCCTTTCTATTAAGATATACCAAAACAATAAAGGAGTGCCTTTGGATCCAATTACCCATGAATCCAAAGAGCACCCTCTCTACTACCATCTAACATTATGAGCTAAGTAGCACTTCTACCACCAACCATACTGTACAGAAATCAGCCACGGTAAGCTCCATGTACAACAGTCAGTTAGTGTATAATGTATTTTAGCCCTGGAGGTGGCCATTATAGACTGCTATCCCAGACTGCAGTGCCAGCAGGCCAGAGGTTGACACAGGTTGTTTTTATTCATGAGTCATGGGCCTGAATATACTGTCAGTCCTGTCTCGTGACTGACTGGCAGGTGGTGTGTGTATCCTGTTTCAAAGGGGATCCCATTTGCACCAACACACAGTCCGAAAACAATACAGTAAGTCAATTAGCAGAAGGGATCCATAGTTTCCTATATATCCATATACGGGCGTATCTTTACATGACACCTGATACTGTCAGAAATTTGATCATGTGAGGTAATGGACACAGAGAAATGGCAGTAAAATCCTGAAAATATATCTTCTGGTAAATATAGACAGTCATACTGTATATAGCCACATGCCTATTAGGACAAGATGTGAGAGGAGAGAGTGAGGAAGATCAGAAAGAGAGAGAGGGAAAGAGAGAAACAGAGAGAGAGAAAGTGGAGAGAGTAAATATAGAGTTTGTCTTCCTACTCTGATGGATCAAGGGTACACTGGATTACTGTTGTAGAGTTCCTCTGCGAACATTTGAAGATGTCCCCTCTAACCCCTCACACAATCCCCCCTCCTGAGGCTCAGTTTGTGGTCCACATGTCATGTGTGAGGAGTTTGGAATGCTGGTTGCGTGGGCCTGCCTGCTTGGCCAAAACGCCCTAGAAAGCCGCCGACCTAGTTGAAGGTAATAACGCTCACCCTTGACCCTAGTGCCGGTCTTGAATGCAATTCTAGACGTTGTTGGAACCTGGAAGGACGTCTAACTTTGACTTCAAACTAGAGTGTTCTCCCTGGCATGGGGCATCAGCTCTTCACTGGCACCACAGCAGCTGTAAATGTGTGAGATGTGTGTTTGTTCTCTCTCTCTCTCTCTCTCTCTCTCTCTCTCTCTCTCTCTCTCTCTCTCTCTCTCTCTCTCTCTCTCTCTCTCTCTCTCTCTCTCTCTCTCTCTCTCTCTGTGTGTGTGTGTGTGTGTGCGCATGTTAATGTGAGAGAGGTACAGAAATAGAGTTGCTGTTGTTGACCAGAGTTGTCCATGAATCACCCTCTGCTCTCCCTTCAGTTTTACATCAAATCTCTCTCTCTCTCTCTCTCTCTCTCTCTCTCTCTCTCTCTCTCTCTCTCTCTCTCTCTCTCTCTCTCTCTCTCTCTCTCTCTCTCTCTCTTCCTGGAAAAAATAACCTAAGACACCACTTCACTGCATCATCACATGACAGGGGTAAAATAAGAAGTAGCTGCAGTAGACTGGTCTAGGGTATGGACATGATTGTGTCAGTAACTACCATACACCTCTAAAGACACAAACTCCACATAATTCTCCCTCAGGCAGATTGGTTTCTATATGGTTTACAAGCCTGAAAAGATTGTATTTGAATTCTTCCAGTGTAGCTCATTTAGTGAAATGGGATTCCAGCCCAGCTGAAAAGCAAGTAGAGTCAATCAGCTATAAACACACAATCTTTCCATAAATCGTATTTCCGTTCTGCTGAGCCCAGGGTCCTATGGCTAATTTGTCCAAACAAGATGGAAGTATCAGTGGCGTTCACTGTATTGATTAAACTGTCTGATAATTACAGCCAAGGGCTCTGTGTTTCTGTAGTGCAACTTTATGTATTTCTTATCGTCCAATTTATAGCATGGCTTTGCCGCAGTACCACTTACCAGCGCAAACTGTGTATGGTAACAACATTGTTTACCGATGCAGTATGCAGGGGCGGAACTATGCATCTTTCTCTTTGATGCTACAGCTCCCATATGCTTCACATACGGTATGTTTATATACTGTTCTGTAGCCTGAGACTCCATTTAACCACTGTGAGTGGAAGAGTAAGTGTGTGTAAGTGTTGTGTTCTGTTGTATACCATCTCCTTTGCTTTACTCTGTACAGAAGGCGGCCATAGGCCACTACAGAGTACAGACTGTCTTGAGATCACCACACAATACAAGCTCAGTCAAGCGTTAATATCAACCACACACGCATGTGCATGCACACAGGTACACACACACATACACAAACACACGTACGCAAACACACACAGACACAAACATATGCACACAGACACACATGCATGTGCACACACACAAACACACATGCACGCACAGTCGCACACACAGACACATACTAGGACACATGCACAGCCTTATCCATTGCGGGAACTGGAAATGAAGCCTGATTTGACCCTACGTTTCTGGAGGGGTGCTATAAAAGGGAACACTCCTCCTGGAGTTGTTGATGAGATTGCGTAATGTCTGTGATGTCAGCACTCTGCTCTGCTCGTCACGGTAACCAGTGACGTTGAATGGCAAGAAAAAGCAGAGAGTGAAACACACACTCAGATGGAGAGAGAGAGAGAGAGAGAGAGAGAGAGAGAGAGAGAGAGAGAGAGAGAGAGAGAGAGAGAGAGAGAGAGAGAGAGAGAGAGAGAGAGAGAGAGAGAGAGAGAGAGAGAGAGAGAGAGAGAGAGAGAGAGAGAGAGAGAGAGAGAGAGAGAGTGAGAGTGCCTGTGAGGTAGATCAGTGAGTTGTATATAGCTAAGTCAGTAATCTGTATGGGTTAATGAGCTAAACTGAGCGTGGTTAGCCGAGGCTGCTGTTCAGTCTGACTAGCCACTGACACCACAGAGGAAAGCTTCATAGAAAATCCTCAGTGGGACAGTTGAGACACACACAAATAAGAACGTGAACGTCACTGACTCGGCATTCATTATGATCTCTATCTCTCATTCTCTACAACTGTGTTGAAACGATAGTGTCATATACTACATTAAAACCAACATCTTATCTATGTCGTATACATTTTATTGCTGTTATATTAGGCAAAGTGCATACGCGTTTCAACTCAGTCTAATTGGTGAAATTGTGTTGTGAAAGTTGTGAAATTGTGCACGGTCATTTCCATTGTTTGAGTGCTGTGGAGATCAACATTGGGTCTTATTAAGAAAACAGCTTATTTTTTGTTGACTGGTTTTGCACCCGATAAATAATCAAATTGTCACTGTGTCAGGAGAGACAAAGCATGCAGACACACATAAACAAATGTGTTGCTTCTGACCACAGCCAAGTTACAAGAAACTTGCAGAACATGTTTCATATGTCATATATAGACGTAGGATCTTAATTTGAGCCAGTTTGCTACAGCAGGAAAGTAATCCTGCAGCCTCGGGAAATGTGATCGTTATGTGGATTATACTTAATGGACATTTTTGTAGGGGTTGATACACTTCAAGTCTTCAAGTGTAGATGACTAACTTCAGGAGCCTTTTTAAACCTCAAATACACTACAAGTTTTAAATGTCCTGCAATGCTGGAATGTTCTCTTGCAACAAGGTTATCGAATTAAGATCCTACATGTGTACTTATATGACAAATCTTGTGTATATACCAGTATGTCGCAATCCTCTGGTGACACAGACAGTATAATTAATCCTTATGATAACTATGCATCCAATATAACCACACAACAAAGCCAGACCAATATGTGAACCAAGTAGCATTGTCATGAAGTGGTTTGTGCCAAACAAGTGACGTAATCACTGGATTGAACACCCCGATGACAGCTGGTTGAGTAAAATGCCTATTTTCCCTGTGTATGCTCAGTAATCTCTCCATCTCTATACCTCTCCTCTCCTCTTCCCAATTTTAATGTTTGACTGAAAGCGTAGAGATAAATCCCAAAATAGAAGGGCAGGAGTAAGGGATGAGTGAGTCATTCAGATCATCTGCACTGGTGTGTGTGTGTGTGTGTGTGTGTGTGTGTGTGTGTGTGTGTGTGTGTGTGTGTGTGTGTGTGTGTGTGTGTGTGTGTGTGTGTGTGTGTGTGTGTGTGTGTGTGTGTGTGTGTGTGTGTGTGTGTGTGTGTGTGTGTGTGTGTGTGTGTGTGTGTGTGTGTGTGTGTGTGTGTGTGTCAGGGGGGAGAACACGGTGTACCCTGACAGTTTTCCTGGCCCGTGTTCAGCTACAGGAGTCTGCATGCAGCTATGTGCCTCGGGGTCACCGACACTCACATCCTCACCCCTCTCTCCCACCTCTCCCCCTTCCTCTGTCATGCTCCCCATCATTACCCCTTTCAACCCCCTGCTCCCTCTCTCCACCTCTGTTTCCATCCCCCTCTACTTACCCCTTCTACTTATCTCGCCTTCTCTCTTCCTCTTTGTCTCTCTATCTCGTTCTCTCTCTGCCGTGTCCTCTAGTATCTGAGTGGTGTAGTGGAATAGGTCATGTGAGGAGAATGTCGTTTGCTGTGCCAAGCTTGCAGGCTGGCGCCGGTAGCACAGAAACAATGCTTAAAACTTTTCCACCAGAACACCACACACGCACGTGCGCACCCACGAACACAATTATGTGAAGACCTGGCATAACCTAAACACTCTCTCTCTCGCACGCACGCATGCACGCATGCACGCACGCGCACACACACACACACACAACTTCCACCAGCCAAGGACTCTGTGGGAAGGGAACACACTGTTGTAGTCTAACCAGACTCTAACATGGGAGCATGAGGTGTGTTGGTGAGTACAATCTGTGTACCTTCTGTTATGGCCTTATGAAGCTGTATGGAAGCCAGTATTAACACTTATGAAGATGTATGGAGGCCAGAATTAACACTTATGAAGATGTATGGAGCCCAGAATTAACACTTATGAAGATGTATGGAGGCCAGAATTAACACTTATGAAGATGTATGGTGGCCAGAATTAACACTAATGAAGATGTATGAAGGCCAGTACTAACACTTAAGGTCCAATTCCATGAAACCAGAAGGGTGGTCAATTGTTTGAATAAAGCATCTTTATTTTGTATTAAATAACCTGACAGTCCCAAATTGCCCCTTATTTAAATGCCCTTTTGAACTAGGTTAAAAGGGAAAGAAAAGCCATGAAACAACTAGGATGGAACCTCGAAGCGACGCCCCAAGTTTTTGGTCCATTTTCAGCCCCATTCCACAGTCATGCTTCTGATTCCTCTAAAGTCTCCCACTCTCTGTTCTTCAAAGCCGGCAATACCCTCCTCAGTGTGTGTGTGTGTGTGTGTGTGTGTGTGTGTGTGTGTGTGTGTGTGTGTGTGTGTGTGTGTGTGTGTGTGTGTGTGTGTGTGTGTGTGTGTGTGTGTGTGTGTGTGTGTGTGTGTGTGTGTGTGTGTGTGTGTGTGTGTGTGTGTGTGTGTGTGTGTGTGTGTGTGTGTGCGCCTGTGTGGGTCTCTGCTCAGTGTGATCACTCAGAAAGAGGCTGTTCACCTGTTCAGAATTCTTATGTAATTCTACTTCAAAGCTTCTGATCCGAATGCTTCTCCCTCCTCTGAGCCCACTCTCTGGTCCCTAGACAAGACTAATAGGGAGGGGGGAGGGAGGCCGAGGGGTAGGGTAGTGAGTGATACAGAATGATAGAGAGAGGGGGGAGAGGATGAATGATGGATGAACAAGGGAAATCAGGGTTTAAGAGCTTTGCTGTTCTTTAAAGGGAGCAAATTATACGTAGCCTCAAAACAATGGGAGAGGGCGAGAGAGAGAGAGGGAGAGAGAAAGAAGTCAGCCGAGATGTGACCATGTAGGAATTAATGAAGTTCTCAGACAGACGATACACCAATGAGGGATTTTACAGGCTAAGAGCCGAGCCTGAGCCCCACTCCTATAATTGTATTTGGATAAAAATGTCACATTCCTTTGCCTCAGATCTATTTTGTATTATAATTACTGATTATAAATAATGATTTTTGTCATGCAATTATAACTGTGCAAATCCATAAAAGTGGAGTTATTTAGTTACATAGGTACTAAGACTCCATTTCTATTACTTATTCATACTTCATTCATACAGAGCCTCAAATCACACCCTATGAGACTAGACCAAAGATAGCAAATACGCCATATTATACTGTATACCACTAATTCACATTCATTGCCGTCACCCAAAATGAAGAAAGCCAATAAAAAACCAAGAGGGTCAGCCGACGCCTACGGTTTGCCTGTGATTCACACATATCAATTCACTTCAGATCTCAAGGAGTCCCTGGAGGTGATAATGTAGACACGTAAAAACATCAAACATAAACAAAGCGTTAGGAGATGATTGTTGTGGTAGCTAGGATGTGCTAGACTTCTCTCCATTCTGAAGCTGGACTGACAGGTAATCAACACAATGAAAATGTTATCGTCTGAAGAGACAAACAAAACAACACATCTGTGAATTCCAAGGAAAGTGATACAGAAGCGATAGAACTGTAAGTAGAGAAACTGGTCTGTATTAGACTGAGCAGGACCTACAACAGGACAGGTAGATTACTGTGTATTAATCGTATCTTCTCTCTCTCTCTATGTCCCCCTCCCTCTCTTTATCTTGTGCATCAACACCAACAACTGATAAAGCAGATTGCATGGAACAGGAACAGGAGCAGTGGAGATTTAGAGCAAATCTCTCTCTCTTTCCCTCCATCCCCGCTTCTCTCTCTCTCTCTCTCTCTCTCTCTCTCTCTCTCTCTCTCTCTCTCTCTCTCTCTCTCTCTCTCTCTCTCTCTCTCTCTCTCTCTCTCTCTCTCTCTCTCTCTCTCTCTCTCTCTCTCTCTCTCTCTCTCTCTCCCTCCATCTCCATCCCTTCTCTCTCTCTCTCTCTCTCTCTCTCTCTCTCTCTCTCTCTCTCTCTCTCTCTCTCTCTCTCTCTCTCTCTCTCTCTCCCTCTCTCTCTCTCTCTCTCTCTCTCTCTCTCTCTCTCTCTCTCTCTGTGTTTGTGATGGAAAGATTACATAAGAGAGGAGTAGAGATGGATTCAGGTCGAGGGGTGGAGGGCTGGTGTGACTGATTAGACCAGACACTCAAATGGACAGGCTCCGGCTATGGGAGAAGGGAGCGAGATGAACCTTGTCCTGCCCAGGGCCAGAGGCATGGCTGGTTGTAGGAGCTGTTCGGTCCATTCCACTCTACTGGACTGTTCTATCCTAACCCCTGTGTGTACTGCTCCAAAAATAAACACCATAAAGGAAAGGGAGAGTGCAAACACACACACACACACACACACACACACACACACACACACACACACACACACACACACACACACACACACACACACACACACACACACACACACACACACACACACACACACACACACACACACACACACACACACACACACACACACACACACAGGAACATACACACACGCATATGCACGCACGCAGGTACATATACACGCACGCAGGAACATGCACACACACACACATACACACACTTTGTGTTCTATTGAAACGGTCTCTTTTGAGGTAGCATCTTCGGGCAAAACTTAAAGCAAAAAATCCCACTAAGGGCCACACTCACACTCTAATTTCTACTGCTCTCATAAACACCCATACTTAAATATTTCCCTGTTACCTCTGTGATGTGTTTATGTAATAGAGCTTACTGTAGCAGCTCTGTTGACGTAGTCCTGGACTGTTCAGTGGATCAACACGCATGCAAGGCCTGCTTTATGAGTCACTTATGCTTGAAAATGCTCTTCAGACGTTGATGAAACGTCACAACTATGACTTTTGACATGTGATTTGAATGCCTTGGTGTTGCTTTATTAAGCTAGTAGCTTAACTACTTAAGTAAAACCAAACGTCTTGCATGTATTTTAATTCACTGCTTTAGTTGTAATCCTTTTCTGGTTAACTAATGCGGTTGTACAGTCACTAAATGGCATAGGGGCATGTTAATGTGATGTCCAAATCTCGGACTAAGTTTTCACCAGTCATTGTTTCTAGTACTAAAGGTCGAGGGCAGTTGTGTGTGTGTGTGTGTCTGTGTGTGTGTGTGTGTGTGTGTGTGTGTGTGTGTGTGTGTGTGTGTGTGTGTGTGTGTGTGTGTGTGTGTGTGTGTGTGTGTGTGTGTGTGTGTGTGTGTGTGTGTGTGTGTGTGTGTGTGTGTGTGTGTGTGTGTGTGTGTCCGTAAATGCGTTAGCGTATGCGTCAAGTGTGTGCATGTGTGTATGTATGTGTGAGACAGAGAGTGTTGTTTAGGTTATGCCATGTCATCACACATAATTCCATAATAAGGACAACACCAGTGAAGTGGAAGTGACCATGGGCTCATTAACTTAAAGGGCTTAAATAGTGAGGTCCTTAGGTTGCGTTTACAAAGGCATCCCCATTCGGATTATTTTTCCATTAAGAATTGGGCTGACTGTGTAAACGAAGCCTTATGGTGTCATCTATCGTCTGTGTACACAGAATACATCAGAATATATCAGTCCTACACTGACACTTAGTGGAGAAAAATCCTCATTGCATTCCTCTACTGTACGTCAGAAAGTTCTGCGTTATAGCTCGATTGAAATGTAAAGGCAACGTTCGCCCGTTCGCGGAGACTGCGTTCACAAGTAAACCCCGCATATGTCTGCTCGATCTTGAAATGACCTCTACAGTTTAACGAGGATCTTCCGCGATACGGATTTAATCCAGCATTTAGTTGATTTGGGTAATATTGTTAAAATATTCTAGATCATGTTTGATTGTTAATTAAATATACACAGCAAATAAGATACATTCTATGCGTATTTATGGTGAGGGGGGGGGTTCTCTACAAACCAAACTTTTCTTCTCAAATTAGGTTTTACGTTTCCCAAAGTTGTATTTGTCCTGTTGTTGATTTTTTTGTTTACCACTCCCCAAATTACAATTGTTCATAGAGAACAACGAGATAGATAGTTTGCAATGGAACACATGAGAAATTGCATGTACTTTCGGGAATTGTTTGCCGAGCTACTGATAGAGCTACTGGTAGCTTGCGATCGACCTGCTGGAGACCCCTGCACGAGAGGATGCTAGATGGAACCAACTCTCTCTATAGTCAGACAACAGCACCAGCAATACATTATACTTAAGCAAAAAGGTCCGAATGGGTGTGGTATAGGGCTGCGGAGTGATTATGTGTCTCCTGCCTGGATACAATCCTTAGCCGTGGTATATTGGCCATATAGCACAACCCCCTTAAGTGCCTTATTGCTATTATAAACTGGTTGCCAACAGAATTAGAATTATAAATACATTTTTTTGTCATATCCATGGCATAAGGTCTGATGTACCATGGCTGTCAGCCAATCAGCATTCAGGGCTCAAACCACCCAGTTTATAATTAAGCATAACCCTAACCCTTTCTTTTGTTCCTCATTGTTCCACCAACTAAGATTAGGAATGGATCCAATTTTAATCTAATTTAAACAGCACCCGAGTAATATTAGCTACTGCACAGTATATTCTCAGTAGACATATTTTTTATGCACCTTTTCAATATTTCATCATATTGCCATACCAGATGAGTTAACTACAGTATCTTTTCAAAAGAATTTGTCAGTAATATGGCCATACCAGATGTAGATGATGAATCTTGGGGGCCAAAACCACCCTGCTAGTTGATCTCTCCTGCAGACACTAACATATCCCAGGGGAGAATGCAGAGGCAGATAGCCATGTCCTCTCTGACCTGTATATTTCTATCAAATCTTCATGACAGGCAATCATGTACATTTTGTCTAATCTTTATCTGTGATGTGCCTCATTAAATTAGAATACAATACAAGTCTATTAATCTCCTGGGGGTAGTGTTCTGTTCTTTCATCTTGGTCCTGTAAACCCACACAGGGTGTGCAGGCTTTTGTACCAGCCCGCACTAACTAATCTAATTCAGATAGCCTCCACACCCTAGAACTTGGCTGGAGCAAAAGCCTCCCTGTGGATTCCCAGGACCAGAATGAAAGAATACTGCTTTAGAAATGTTTGTTTCAGGGCAGGAGCATCTGTTACAGCCACATGGCAATGCACAGATTCTTGCAACAACATTGGCTGCGTTTACACAGGCAGCTTAATTCAGATTTTTTTCCCCCTAATTTGTAAACAGAGTAAAACCCATGGAATCTGATATTTTGACTTCCAATTTATACCACCACAATATGTGGATCTGAATCTTGATTTACAAACCTGATCCTCCATATGTGACCTCTGTCTGGACACTCAGATCAGATTTTTTTGTTCTGTGTTTTTTTGTGTTTTTTTTGTTGCACATGACCTGTTGTTACCATGACAACCACCCCAAAAGGAACAGTGGCAGAAAATGAGCCTTGCATCTGTGTGCCACTTCAGAGGCTACATCAATGTGAATGCTACAAATCTGATAACGGTCCCATTTAAAACAGTGTGGACAGTCAGAAAAAAAGATTGGATCTAGATTTGGGTTCTAAGGGTGGCTGTGTAAACACAGCCAGTGTGAGTTGCAGTGGGCTTTTGAACCCAATCAACCCAATAAGAGTTGCTAATGATTATTACAAACCTAGCATACCAAAATATAACAATAACTAAATCAGATGTAGAACAAATCACCTGCAGAGAAAATAGTAAAAACTAGGCACTATAAAAACAAGGTTCACACGTGTTCCTCATATGCCGTCCTTTAATTGGAAATAAATAGTCCTATTGTAGATCCAAACGATGCATTTTTGTTTTTGAAAGTGTTGTTTTAATTGACGATTTGGAAAGAGAGAAGGATAAAAACATAATTGGTGGTGGTTTTACAATTGTTCTATCTGGCTCACTGGCTACATTGAACTGGTTTACCCTTCAATAGGTTCCCACAGTGCACAGACTGGTTAAATCAACGTTGTTTCCATGTCACTTCAATGAAATTATGTTGAACCAACATGGAATAGATGTTCAATTCACATCTGTTCCCAGTGGGTTGTTCCCTACATGTTCTCCAAAATTCCCATAAATGCTATATAATTCATTAGTTGGAGACGATCCAACTAAGTTTGGCTTGTTAGCAGATGAAGTATATACATAATAAGTGGTTTCTATAGGATGATATGTATCCTTAAAGAGTAAGCATTTGGGGGAAGGTGGGCAGTGGGGAGGAGGGGGGGTAGGATGCAGGGTTGCTCAATCAATGGTCTAAGTTTGGCAGGTGGGGGAGAAAGAAACTTGTAATGGTGGGAGGAAGGATGGGTGGTTGGTGGATAGGGCAGAGGAAGGATGGCTGGCGGAAAGGGCGGAGGAAGGATGGGTGGCGGGTAGGGAGGAGGAAGGATGGGTGGGTAGGGCGGAGGAAGGATGGGTGGCGGGTAGGGCGGAGGAAGGATGGCTGGCGGGTAGGGCGGAGGAAGGATGGGTGGCGGGTAGGGCGGAGGAAGGATGGGTGGCGGGTAGGGAGGAGGAAGGATGGGTGGCGGGTAGGGAGGAGGAAGGATGGGTGGCGGGTAGGGCGGAGGAAGGATGGGTGGCGGGTAGGGCGGAGGAAGGATGGGTGGCGGGGAGGGCGGAGGAAGGATGGGTGGCGGGTAGAGGTGAGGGAGGATAGGTGGTTGGCGGGTAGGGCGGAGGAAGGATGGGTGGCGGGTAAGACGGAGGAAGGATGGGTGGCGGGTAGAGGTGAGGGAGGATAGGTGGTTGGCGGGTAGGGCAGAGGAAGGATGGGTGGCGGGTAGGGCGGAGGAAGGATGGGTGGCGGGTAGAGGTGAGGGAGGATAGGTGGTTGGCGGGTAGGGCGGAGGAAGGATGGGTGGCGGGTAGGACGGAGGAAGGATGGGTGGCGGGTAGGACGGAGAAAGGATGGGTGGCGGGTAGGGCGGAGGAAGGATCGGTGGGTGGCGGGTAGGGCAGAGGAAGGATAGGTGGTTGGCGGGTAGAAGTGAGGGAGGATAGGTGGTTGGCGGGTAGGGCAGAGGAAGGATGGGTGGCGGGTAGGGTGGAGGAAGGATGGGTGGCAGGTAGGGCGGAGGAAGGATGGGTGGGTGGCGGGTAGGGGGGAGGAAGGATGGGTGGCGGGTAGGGCGGAGGAAGGATGGGTGGGTGGCGGGTTATGGGGGGAGGAAGGATGGGTGGCGGGTAGGGCGGAGGAAGGATGGGTGGCGGGTAGGGCGGAGGAAGGATGGGTGGTGGGTAGGGCGGAGGAAGGATGAGTGGCGGGTAGGGCGGAGGAAGGATAGGTGGTTGGCGGGTAGAAGTGAGGAGGATAGGTGGTTGGCGGGTAGGGAAGAGGAAGGATGGGTGGCTGGTAGGGCGGAGGAAGGATAGGTGGCGGGTAGGGCGGAGGAAGGATGGCTGGCAGGTAGGGCGGAGGAAGGATGGGTGGCGGGTAGGGCGGAGGTAGGATGGGTGGCGGGTAGGGTGGAGGAAGGATGGGTGGCGGGTAGGGCGGAGGAAGGATGGGTGGCGGGTAGGACGGAGGAAGGATGGGTGGCGGGTAGGGCGGAGGAAGGATGGGTGGCGGGTAGGGTGGAGGAAGGATGGGTGGGTAGGGCGGAGGAAGGATGGGTGGCGGGTAGGGCGGATGAAGGATGGGTGGCGGGTAGAGGTGAGGGAGGATGGGTGGTTGGCGGGTAGGGCGGAGGAAGGATGGGTGGCGGGTAGGGCAGAGGAAGGATGGGTGGCGGGTAGGGCGGAGGAAGGATGGGTGGCGGGTAGGGCGGAGGAAGGATGGGTGGCGGGTAGGGCGGAGGAAGGATAGGTGGTTGGCGGGTAGAAGTGAGGGAGGATAGGTGGTTGGCGGGTAGGGAAGAGGAAGGATGGGTGGCTGGTAGGGCGGAGGAAGGATGGGTGGCGGGTAGGGTGGAGGAAGGATGGCTGGCAGGTAGGGCGGAGGAAGGATGGGTGGCGGGTAGGGCGGAGGAAGGATGGGTGGCGGGTAAGGCGGAGGAAGGATGGGTGGCGGGTAGGGAGGATGAAGGATGGGTGGCGGGTAGGATGGAGGAAGGATGGCTGGCAGGTAGGGCGGAGGAAGGATGGGTGGCGGGTAGGGTGGAGGAAGGATGGCTGGCAGGTAGGGGCGGAGGAAGGATGGGTGGCGGGTAGGGCGGAGGAAGGATGGGTGGCGGGTAAGGCGGAGGAAGGATGGGTGGCGGATAGGGCGGAGGAAGGATGGGTGGCGGGTAGGACGGATGAAGGATGGCTGGCAGGTAGGGCGGAGGAAGGATGGGTGGCGGGTAGGGCGGAGGTAGGATGGGTGGCGGGTAGGGAGGATGAAGGATGGGTGGCGGGTAGGGTGGAGGAAGGATGGCTGGCAGGTAGGGCGGAGGAAGGATGGGTGGCGGGTAGGGTGGAGGAAGGATGGCTGGCAGGTAGGGCGGAGGAAGGATGGGTGGCGGGTAGGGCGGAGGAAGGATGGGTGGCGGGTAAGGCGGAGGAAGGATGGGTGGCGGGTAGGGCGGAGGAAGGATGGGTGGCGGGTAGGACGGATGAAGGATGGCTGGCAGGTAGGGCGGAGGAAGGATGGGTGGCGGGTAGGGCGGAGGTAGGATGGGTGGCGGGTAGGGTGGAGGAAGGATGGGTGGCGGGTAGGGCGGAGGAAGGATGGGTGGCGGGTAGGGCGGAGGAAGGATGGGTGGCGGGTAGGGCGGAGGAAGGATGGGTGGCGGGTAGGGTGGAGGAAGGATGGGTGGGTAGGGCGGAGGAAGGATGGGTGGCAGGTAGGGCGGAGGAAGGATGGGTGGCGGGTAGGGCGGAGGAAAGATGGGTGGCGGGTAAGGCGGAGGATGGATGGGTGGCGGGTAGGGCGGAGGAAGGATGGGTGGCGGGTAGGACGGAGGAAGGATGGGTGGCGGGTAGGGCGGAGGAAGGATGGGTGGCGGGTAGGGAGGAGGAAGGATGGGTGGCGGGTAAGGCGGAGGAAGGATGGGTGGCAGGTAGGGAGGATGAAGGATGGGTGGCGGGTAGAGGTGAGGGAGGATGGGTGGTTGGCGGGTAGGGCAGAGGAAGGATGGGTGGCGGGTAGGGCGGAGGAAGGATGGGTGGCGGGTAGAGGTGAGGGAGGATAGGTGGTTGGCGGGTAGGGCGGAGGAAGGATGGGTGGCGGGTAGGACGGAGGAAGGATGGGTGGCGGGTAGGACGGAGAAAGGATGGGTGGCGGGTAGGGCGGAGGAAGGATCGGTGGGTGGCGGGTAGGGCAGAGGAAGGATAGGTGGTTGGCGGGTAGAAGTGAGGAGGATAGGTGGTTGGCGGGTAGGGCAGAGGAAGGATGGGTGGCGGGTAGGGTGGAGGAAGGATGGGTGGCAGGTAGGGCGGAGGAAGGATGGGTGGGTGGCGGGTAGGGGGGAGGAAGGATGGGTGGCGGGTAGGGCGGAGGAAGGATGGGTGGGTGGCGGGTTATGGGGGGAGGAAGGATGGGTGGCGGGTAGGGCGGAGGAAGGATGGGTGGCGGGTAGGGCGGAGGAAGGATGGGTGGTGGGTAGGGCGGAGGAAGGATGGGTGGCGGGTAGGGCGGAGGAAGGATAGGTGGTTGGCGGGTAGAAGTGAGGGAGGATAGGTGGTTGGCGGGTAGGGAAGAGGAAGGATGGGTGGCTGGTAGGGCGGAGGAAGGATAGGTGGCGGGTAGGGCGGAGGAAGGATGGCTGGCAGGTAGGGCGGAGGAAGGATGGGTGGCGGGTAGGGCGGAGGTAGGATGGGTGGCGGGTAGGGTGGAGGAAGGATGGGTGGCGGGTAGGGCGGAGGAAGGATGGGTGGCGGGTAGGACGGAGGAAGGATGGGTGGCGGGTAGGGCGGAGGAAGGATGGGTGGCGGGTAGGGTGGAGGAAGGATGGGTGGGTAGGGCGGAGGAAGGATGGGTGGCGGGTAGGGCGGATGAAGGATGGGTGGCGGGTAGAGGTGAGGGAGGATGGGTGGTTGGCGGGTAGGGCGGAGGAAGGATGGGTGGCGGGTAGGGCAGAGGAAGGATGGGTGGCGGGTAGGGCGGAGGAAGGATGGGTGGCGGGTAGGGCGGAGGAAGGATGGGTGGCGGGTAGGGGCGGAGGAAGGATAGGTGGTTGGCGGGTAGAAGTGAGGGAGGATAGGTGGTTGGCGGGTAGGGAAGAGGAAGGATGGGTGGCTGGTAGGGCGGAGGAAGGATGGGTGGCGGGTAGGGTGGAGGAAGGATGGCTGGCAGGTAGGGTGGAGGAAGGATGGGTGGCGGGTAGGGCGGAGGAAGGATGGGTGGCGGGTAAGGCGGAGGAAGGATGGGTGGCGGGTAGGGAGGATGAAGGATGGGTGGCGGGTAGGATGGAGGAAGGATGGCTGGCAGGTAGGGCGGAGGAAGGATGGGTGGCGGGTAGGGTGGAGGAAGGATGGCTGGCAGGTAGGGCGGAGGAAGGATGGGTGGCGGGTAGGGCGGAGGAAGGATGGGTGGCGGGTAAGGCGGAGGAAGGATGGGTGGCGGATAGGGCGGAGGAAGGATGGGTGGCGGGTAGGACGGATGAAGGATGGCTGGCAGGTAGGGCGGAGGAAGGATGGGTGGCGGGTAGGGCGGAGGTAGGATGGGTGGCGGGTAGGGAGGATGAAGGATGGGTGGCGGGTAGGGTGGAGGAAGGATGGCTGGCAGGTAGGGCGGAGGAAGGATGGGTGGCGGGTAGGGTGGAGGAAGGATGGCTGGCAGGTAGGGCGGAGGAAGGATGGGTGGCGGGTAGGGCGGAGGAAGGATGGGTGGCGGGTAAGGCGGAGGAAGGATGGGTGGCGGGTAGGGCGGAGGAAGGATGGGTGGCGGGTAGGACGGATGAAGGATGGCTGGCAGGTAGGGCGGAGGAAGGATGGGTGGCGGGTAGGGCGGAGGTAGGATGGGTGGCGGGTAGGGCGGAGGAAGGATGGGTGGCGGGTAGGGCGGAGGAAGGATGGGTGGCGGGTAGGGCGGAGGAAGGATGGGTGGCGGGTAGGGCGGAGGAAGGATGGGTGGCGGGTAGGGTGGAGGAAGGATGGGCGGGTAGGGCGGAGGAAAGATGGGTGGCGGGTAAGGCGGAGGATGGATGGGTGGCGGGTAGGGCGGAGGAAGGATGGGTGGCGGGTAGGACGGAGGAAGGATGGGTGGCGGGTAGGGCGGAGGAAGGATGGGTGGCGGGTAGGGAGGAGGAAGGATGGGTGGCGGGTAAGGCGGAGGAAGGATGGGTGGCAGGTAGGGAGGATGAAGGATGGGTGGCGGGTAGAGGTGAGGGAGGATGGGTGGTTGGCGATTAGGGCGGAGGAAGGATGGGTGGCGGGTAGGGCAGAGGAAGGATGGGTGGCGGGTAGGACGGAGGAAGGATGGGTGGCGGGTAGAGGTGAGGGAGGATGGGTGGCGGGTAGAGGTGAGGGAGGATGGGTGGCGGGTAGAGGTGAGGGAGGATGGGTGGTTGGCGGGTAGGGCAGAGGAAGGATGGGTGGCGGGTAGGGCGGAGGAAGGATGGGTGGAGGAAGGATGGGTGGCGGGTAGGGCGAAGGAAGGATGGCTGGCAGGTAGGGAGGAGGAAGGATGGGTCGCGGGTAGGGCGGAGGAAGGATGGGTGGCGGGTAGAAGTGAGGGAGGATAGGTGGTTGGCGGGTAGGGCGGAGGAAGGATGGGTGGCGGGTAGGGCGGAGGAAGGATGGGTGGCGGGTAGGGCGGAGGTAGGATGGGTGGCGGGTAAGGCGGAGGAAGGATGGGTGGCGGGTAGGGCGGAGGAAGGATAGGTGGCGGGTAGGACGGAGGAAGGATGGGTGGCGGGTAGGGCGGAGGAAGGATGGGTGGCGGGTAGGTTGGAGGAAGGATAGGTGGCGGGTAAGGCGGAGGAAGGATGGGTGGCGGGTAGGGCGGATGAAGGATGGGTGGCGGGTAGAGGTGAGGGAGGATGGGTGGTTGGCGGGTAGGGCGGAGGAAGGATGGGTGGCGGGTAGGGCAGAGGAAGGATGGGTGGCGGGTAGGACGGAGGAAGGATGGGTGGCGGGTAGAGGTGAGGGAGGATGGGTGGCGGGTAGAGGTGAGGGAGGATGGGTGGTTGGCGGGTAGGGCAGAGGAAGGATGGGTGGCGGGTAGGGCGGAGGAAGGATGGGTGGCGGGTAGGGTGGAGGAAGGATGGGTGGCGGGTAGGGCGGAGGAAGGATGGCTGGCAGGTAGGAAGGAGGAAGGATGGGTGGCGGGTAGGGCGGAGGAAGGATGGGTGGCGGGTAGGGCGGAGGAAGGATGGGTGGCGGGTAGGGCGGAGGAAGGATAGGTGGTTGGCGGGTAGAAGTGAGGGAGGATAGGTGGTTGGCGGGTAGGGAAGAGGAAGGATGGGTGGCTGGTAGGGCGGAGGAAGGATGGGTGGCGGGTAGGGTGGAGGAAGGATGGCTGGCAGGTAGGGCGGAGGAAGGATGGGTGGCGGGTAGGGCAGAGGAAAGATGGGTGGCGGGTAAGGTGGAGGATGGATGGGTGGCGGGTAGGGCGGAGGAAGGATGGGTGGCGGGTAGGACGGAGGAAGGATGGGTGGCGGGTAGGGCGGAGGAAGGATGGGTGGCGGGTAGGGTGGAGGAAGGATAGGTGGCGGGTAAGGTGGAGGAAGGATGGGTGGCGGGTAGGGAGGATGAAGGATTGGTGGCGGGTAGAGGTGAGGGAGGATGGGTGGTTGGCGATTAGGGCGGAGGAAGGATGGGTGGCGGGTAGGGCAGAGGAAGGATGGGTGGCGGGTAGGACGGAGGAAGGATGGGTGGCGGGTAGAGGTGAGGGAGGATGGGTGGCGGGTAGAGGTGAGGGAGGATGGGTGGCGGGTAGAGGTGAGGGAGGATGGGTGGTTGGCAGGTAGGGCAGAGGAAGGATGGGTGGCGGGTAGGGCGGAGGAAGGATGGGTGGCGGGTAGGGTGGAGGAAGGATGGGTGGCGGGTAGGGCGGAGGAAGGATGGCTGGCAGGTAGGGAGGAGGAAGGATGGGTCGCGGGTAGGGCGGAGGAAGGATGGGTGGCGGGTAGAAGTGAGGGAGGATAGGTGGTTGGCGGGTAGGGCAGAGGAAGGATGGGTGGCGGGTAGGGCGGAGGAAGGATGGGTGGCGGGTAAAGGCGGAGGAAGGATGGCTGGCAGGTAGGGCGGAGGAAGGATGTGTGGCGGGTAGAGGTGAGGGAGGATGGGTGGTTGGCGGGTAGGGCGGAGGAAGGATGGGTGGCGGGTTGGGCAGAGAAAGGATGGGTGGCGGGTAGGACGGAGGAAGGATGGGTGGCGGGTAGAGGTGAGGGAGGATGGGTGGCTGGTTTGTCCTTAGTCCGACTATCATTTGTTTTTCAACAGGACAATGACCCAACACACCTCCAGGCTATGGAGGGCTATTTTACCAAGAAGGAGAGTGATGGAGTGCTGCATCAGATGACCTGGGCTCCCCAATCATCCGACCTCAACCTGATTTGAGAACATTTTGGGGTGAGTTGGACTGCAGAGTGAAGGAAAAGCAGCCAACAATTGCTCAGCATATGTGGGAACTCCTTCAAGACAGCTGGAAAAGCATTCCAGGTGAAGCTGGTTAAGAGAATGCCAAGAGTGTGCAAAGTTGCCATCAAGGCAAAGGTTGGCTACTTTGAACAATTAAACATTTGTTTTAACACTTTTTGGTTACTAGATGATTCCATATGTGTTATTTCATATTTTTGATGTCTTCATTATTATTCTACAATGTAGAAATAGTCTAAATAAAGACAAGCCCTTGAATGAGTAGGTGTGCCCAGAATGTTGACTGGTACTGTATACTCTGATGTTTGCATATGAATTACTGAGGTAAAGAGACAGTATATCTTTCAAACATAAGCTGTCAGACTATTATTATATGTACATTTTGTACATTTCTCCCTTGGGGAACATGGAATTGTCTGCCAAGACATTCCTCAATGTATAGGCTATCCTTTTGCTGTTTTTGCTGATGGAATTGAGAGATATTTGCCAGAGGGGGGACATTATCATCAAGTAAGTGGTATTTATATTGTCATCTAGATCCAGGTGCTTCTGTAAACTGTGTTTTCAGTGCTACTGTAGCATCCTTTTACGGCCCCACACAGATTGGTTGTGAAATTCGGATGTACAGTACATGCATTGTAATACCAACACATATCCCAACGTATATCCCAAAGGTGGAGAGGACACTCTATTCTCAACATCCGTTGTAATAAGTCCATACACACACGCAGAGAGATTTGTTAGGGCAATAGGTAGCCTAGTGCAGTCTTTCCCAACTCCGGTCCTCGAGTACCCTCAACAGTACATATTTTAGTTGTGGCCTCTGACAAGCACACTTGATTCTAATTGTAATTTAATCATCAAGCCCTTGACCATTTGAATCAGGTGTTTTTGTCACTAAAACAAAAATGTGTGCTGTTGGGGCTATTCAAGGATCAGAGTTGGGTAACACTAGCCTAGTGGTTTTAATTTTTTATTTTTTTTTATTTCACCTTTATTTAACCAGGTAGGCTAGTTGAGAACAAGTTCTCATTTGCAACTGCGATCTGGCCAAGATAAAGCATAACAGTGTGAACAGACAACACAGAGTTACACATGTTGTAAACAATTAACAAGTCAATAACACAGTAGAAAAAAGGGGAGTCTATATACAATGTGTGCAAAGGGCATGAGGAGGTAGGCGAATAATTACAATTTTGCAGATTAACACTGGAGTGATAAATGATCAGATGATCATGTACAGGTAGAGATATTGGTGTGCAAAAGAGCAGAAAAGTAAATAAATAACAACTGTGGGGATGAGGTAGGTGAAAAAGGGTGGGCTATTTACCAATAGACTATGTACAGCTGCAGCGATCGGTTAGCTGCTTAGATAGCTGATGTTTGAAGTTGGTGAGGGAGATAAAAGTCTCCAACTTCAGCGATTTTTGCAATTCGTTCCAGTCACAGGCAGCAGAGTACTGGAACGAAAGGCGGCCGAATGAGGTGTTGGCTTTAGGGATGATCAGTGTGATACACCTGCTGGAGCACGTGCTACGGATGGGTGTTGCCATCGT
The DNA here is from genome assembly GCF_021184085.1 of Oncorhynchus gorbuscha. Taxonomy (NCBI): domain Eukaryota; kingdom Metazoa; phylum Chordata; class Actinopteri; order Salmoniformes; family Salmonidae; genus Oncorhynchus; species Oncorhynchus gorbuscha. The sequence goes on along the minus strand of NC_060179.1, from coordinate 60,190,077 downwards.
GACCAGTGAACTGAGATAAGGCGGAGCTTTACCTAGCATGGCCTTGTAGATGACCTGGAGCCAGTGGGTCTGGCGACGAATATGTAGCGAGGGCCAGCCGACTAGAGCATACAAGTCGCAGTGGTGGGTGGTATAAGGTGCTTTAGTGACAAAACGGATGGCACTGTGATAAACTGCATCCAGTTTGCTGAGTAGAGTGTTGGAAGCAATTTTGTAGATGACATCGCCGAAGTCGAGGATCGGTAGGATAGTCAGTTTTACTAGGGTAAGCTTGGCAGCGTGAGTGAAGGAGGCTTTGTTGCGGAATAGAAAGTCGACTCTTGATTTGATTTTCGATTGGAGATGTTTGATATGAGTCTGGAAGGAGAGTTTGCAGTCTAGCCAGACACCTAAGTACTTATAGATGTCCACATATTCAAGGTCGGAACCATCCAGGGTGGTGATGCTAGTCGGGCATGTGGGTGCAGGCAGCGATCGGTTGAAAAGCATGCATTTAGTTTTACTAGCGTTTAAGAGCAGTTGGAGGCCACGGAAGGAGTGTTGTATTGTCATGTTTTATCATATATTGTCTTGTCCTTGTGCTTTCCCTTCTGTTCGTTTCCCCCTGCTGGTCTTATTAGGTTCGTTCCCTTTTTCTATCCCTCTCTCTCCCCCTCCCTCTCTCTCTTCTCTCTATCGTTCCGTTCCTGCTCCCAGCTGTTCCTCATTCTCCTAACTCACTCATTTACTCTTTTCACACCTGTCCCCTATTTTGCCCTCTGATTAGAGTCCCTATTTCTCCCCTTGTTTTCCGCTTCTGTCCTTGTCGGATCCTTGTATGATGTTTCGCTGTTCTGTGTCCTTGTCTCGCCCTGTCGTGTTTTGTCTCCTTCAGATGCTGCGTGTGAGCAGGTGTCTTAGTCTGCTACGGTCGGTGCCTTCCCGAAGCAACCTGCAGCCAATGGTCGAGTCTCCAGTCTGTCCTCGTTACTACGAGTGGATTTAAGTTTTTTCCTGTTTTGTTTTCTTCTTGATTTTTCCAGGATTATTACTTTTGTCATATACTGGAATAAAGACTCTGTTTTCGTTAAGTCGCTTTTGGGTCCTCATTCACCAGCATAACATGTATGGCATTGAAGCTTGTTTGGAGGTTAGATAGCACAGTGTCCAATGACGGGCCGAAAGTATATAGAATGGTGTCGTCTGCATAGAGGTGGATCAGGGAATCGCCCGCAGCAAGAGCAACATCATTGATATATACAGAGAAAAGAGTCGGCCCGATAATTGAACCCTGTGGCACCCACATGGATACTGCCAGAGGACCGGACAGCATGCCCTCCGATTTGACACACTGAACTCTGTCTGCAAAGTAATTGGTGAACCAGGCAAGGCAGTCATCCGAAAAACCGAGGCTACTGAGTCTGCCGATAAGAATATGGTGATTGACAGTCGAAAGCCTTGGCAAGGTCGATGAAGACGGCTGCACAGTACTGTCTTTTATCGATGGCGGTTATGATATCGTTTAGTACCTTGAGTGTGGCTGAGGTGCACCCGTGACCGGCACGGAAACCAGATTTCACAGCGGAGAAGGTACGGTGGGATTCGAGATGGTCAGTGACCTGTTTGTTGACTTGGCTTTCGAAGACCTTACATAGGCATGGCAGAATGGATATAGGTCTGTAACAGTTTGGGTCCAGGGTGTCTCCCCCTTTGAAGAGGGGGATGACTGTGGCAGCTTTCCAATCCTTGGGAATCTCAGACGATATGAAAGAGAGGTTGAACAGGCTGGTAATAGGGGTTGCGACAATGGCGGCGGATAGTTTCAGAAATAGATGGTCCAGATTGTCAAGCCCAGCTGATTTGTACGGGTCCAGGTTTTGCAGCTCTTTCAGAACATCTGCTATCTGGATTTGGGTAAAGGTGAACCTGGAGAGGCTTGGGCGAGGAGCTGCGGGGGGGGGGGCGGAGCTGTTGGCCGAGGTAGGAGTAGCCAGGCGGCAGGCATGGCCAGCCGTTGAGAAATGCTTGTTGAAGTTTTCGATAATCATGGATTTATCGGTGGTGACCGTGTTACCTAGCCTCAGTGCAGTGGGCAGCTGGGAGGAGGTGCTCTTGTTCTCCATGGACTTCACAATGTCCCAGAAGTTTTTGGAGTTGGAGCTACAGGATGCAAACTTCTGCCTGAAGAAGCTGGCCTTAGCTTTCCTGACTGACTGCGTGTATTGGTTCCTGACTTCCCTGGTTAGAGTGTTGGAGTGTTGGGCCAGTAACCAGCAGGTAGCCTAGTGGTTAGAGTGTTGGGCCAGTAACCAGCAAGTAGCCTAGTGGTTAGAGTGTTGGGCCAGTAACCAGCAAGTAGCCTAGTGGTTAGAGTGTTGGGCCAGTAACCAGCAAGTAGCCTAGTGGTTAGAGTGTTGGGCCAGTAACCAGCAAGTAGCCTAGTGGTTAGAGTGTTGGGCCAGTAACCAGCAAGTAGCCTAGTGGTTAGAGTGTTGGGCCAGTAACCAGCAAGTAGCCTAGTGGTTAGAGTGTTGGGCCAGTAACCAGCAGGTAGCCTAGTGGTTAGAGTG